>NC_064811.1:70988351-71045645 GCF_023721935.1 Panthera uncia | reverse complement strand
TAAGAGGTGTGTCAAATATTTAGGCATAGAACCTAGATCCTCAGGCTCCTTCCAAAATCTTCAGATTATATGACCCATAATATTAGTCCATTATGATTTGTAAAGTAGTCTTATGAAATTTATTTAGCCCCACCCTCAATCCCAGAGTTATATGGTGATTTGTCTTGGGAGACTTGGCTTGTGGAGACATTACCCCAGATAGTGAAACCACTGGAAGGTCACATAATCTTCATCTTCCCAGTTTCTTCACACAACGCAGTTATAGCCAGTAGTCATGTGGTGATGTCTGGGTAGAACGAATGTGCTCTTGACAAGTTTCCTTCTTAGAAGAAATGGCTGTAGAATTATGACCACTTGTGTCGCCTACAGCTGTCCATCTCAGGCACTCAGAAATTGTTAATAATTACACATAAAGGAGCATAGATGTTACATAGAAATGTGCTTATACAGTAAGTATAAAAAGAAAGTGTATGATAACTTTATACAGTAGGATGGGGTGGTCGGATAGAGGATGAATTTTCTTCATTCTGATATTTCTTCATTCAATATCAGATCCATTTGCACAGAGCGATCTCAAATACACTGTTACCTATTGGATTCAACCCCCTCTTTTCTTCCCAACCAAGGATTGAAACCAGTTGTGGAGGCTTTCTTCATCATGATGTTTACCCTTATGATGGTGGCTTATTCAGCCAGTTCTATGGCACTGGCCATAGCAGCAGGCCAGAGTGTGGTGTCCATAGCAACACTTCTCATGACCATCTCCTTTGTGTTTATGATGGTGAGTAGAAACTGTGCTTCGCTAAGAATAAATTATTTCCCCTTATTCTTTCCTGAAAATTTATCTGTTACCTGAAACCAACTTGGAGGATTCTGTAAATTAGATTCTCTGCTTTAAGGAGGCCATGTATTGAAGGATAGCTTATATTAGAGAATGTACAGCTTTTTCTTGACATTCCCTAGCCTTTTTGGCTACTATTCTAATATTATTGCTATAAATTTAGTTAGCATTTTGTTGCAAATGAGTTTTTAAAAGATTCTTCTTGGTGGCATATAGTGAAACCTTGATAAACTGGAACTTCAAAAACCAAACTAGACTTTAAACGAAAGACTAAGATGCAGAAGGGCACTATATCATAATAAAGGGGACAATCCAACAAGAAGATCTAACAATTGTAAATATTTATGCCCCCAACATGAAAGTACCCAAAAATATATAACTATTAATGAGACATAAAGGAACCCATTGATAATAATACAATAATAGTAGGGGACTTTAACACCTCACTTACAGCAATGGACAGATCATCCAAGCAGAAAATCAACAAGGAAACAATGGCTTTGAATGACACACTGGACCAGATAGACTTAACAGATATATTCAGAACATTCCATCTTAGAGCAGCAGAATGCACTTTCTTTTCAAGTGCCCATGGGCCATTCTCCAGAATAGATCACAAATGGGTCAACAAATAAAAAAGATTGAGATCATACCATGGATATTTTCATATAACAACCCTATGAAACTTGAAAATCAGCTACAAGAAAAAATTTGGAAAGACCACAAATACATGGAAGTTAAATAACATGCTACTAAACAATGAATGGGTCAACCAATAAACCAAAGAACAAGTTAAAAAAAATACATGGAAACAAATGAAAATGAAAACACAATGGTCCAAAACCTTTGGGATGAAGCAAAAGTAATTCTAAGAGGAAAGTATATTACCTCAAGAAGCAAGAAAAATCTCAAATAAACTACCTAACTTTATACTAAAGGAGCTAGAAGAACAACAAATGAAGCCTAAAGCCAGCAGAGGAGAGAAATAATAAAGATTAGAGCAGAAACAAATGATACAGAAGCTAAAAAGAAAGAAAAGAAAGAAAGAAAGAAAGAAAGAAAGAAAGAAAGAAAGAAAGAAAAAGAAAGAACCATACAGCAGATAAATGAAACCAGGGGCTGAATCTTTCAAAGAATAAAATTGATAAACATCTAGCCAGACTTATCAAAAAGAAAAGAGAAAGGGCCCAAATAAATAAAATTAAAAAAGAGTGGAGAGGTCACAACCAACACCACAGAAATAACAATTATAAGAGAACATTATGAAAAACTATATACTAACAAATTGGACAACCTGGAAGAAATGGATAAATTCCTAGAAACATATACACTACCAAAACTTAAACAGGAAGAAATAGAAGACTTGAACAGATCAATAACCAGCAAAGAAATTAAATCAGTTATAAAAAGTCTCCCAACAAACAAAAGTCCAGGACCAGATAGTTTCCTAGGAGAAATCTACCAAACACTTAAAGAAGAGTTAATATCTATTCTTCTTAAACTATTCTAAAAAATAGAAAAGGAAAGAAACCTTCTAAATTCATTCCAAGAGACTAGCATTACCCTGATTCCAAAACCAAAGACTCCACTAAAAAAGACAACTATAGGCCAATATCCCTGATGAACATGGATGCAAAAATTCTCAATAAAATACTAGCAAACTGAATCCAACAGTGCATTAAAAGAATCATTCACCACAATCAAGTGGGATTTATTCCTAGGTTGCAAGGGTGGCTCAGTATTTGCAATCAATCAACATGATACACCACATTAATAAAAGAATGGATAAAAACCATATCCTTTCAATTGGTGCAGAAAAAGCATTTGACAAAGTACTACATCCATTCATGATAAAAATTCTCAACAAAGTAGGGTTGGAGAGAATATACCTCAATATAATAAAGGCCACATAAACCCCACATCCTCAATGGGGGAAACAGAGGTCAGAAATAAGACAGGGATGTCCACTCTCACCACTTTTTTTTCAACATAGTACTGGAAGTCCCAGCCACAGCAATCAGACAACAAAAAGAAATAAAAGTCATCCAAATTGATAAGGAAGAAGTAAAAGTGTCACTATTTGCAGATGACATGATACTCTATATAGGAAGTTTGAAAGACTCCAAAAAATTTTACTAGAACTGATACATGAATTCAGTAAAGTTACAGGATACAAAATCATCATACAGAAATCTGTTGCATTTCTATACACCAATAATGAAGCAGCAGAAAGAGAAATCAAGCAACCAATCCCATTTAAAATTGCACCAAAAACCATGAGATATGTAGGAATAAACCTAACCAAAAAGGTAAAAACATCTGTACTCTGAAAACTATAGAACGCTGATGAAAGAAATTGAAGAGGACACAAAGAAATGGAAAAACATCCCATGCTCATCGATTTGAAGAACACATATTGTTAAACTGTCTATACTACCCAAAGCAATCTACACATTTAATGCAATCCCCATCAAAATGCCACCAATATTTTTCACAGAGCTAAAACTAACAATCTTAAAATGTGTGTGGGACCACAAAAGACCCCGAATAGCCAAAGCAATCTTGAAAAAAGCAAAGCAAAGCTGGAGGCATCACAATTCTGGGCTTCAAGTTATAATACAAAACAGTAGTGATCAAGACAGCATAGTACTGGCACAAAAACAGACACAAAGGTCAATGGAAAAGAATAGAAAATCCAGAAATGAACCCACAAGTATATGGCCAATTAATCTTTGGCAAAGCAGGAAAGAATATCCAATGGAAAAAAGACCGTCTCTTCAACAAATGGTGCTGGGAAAACTGGACAGCTACATGCAAAAGAATGGACCATTTTCGTACACCATACACAAAAACAAATTCAAAATGAATTTTCCTTTTCATTTTGTGAAGAATGTCTAAATGGCTGTCAGAATGGCTAAAATTAACAACAAAAGAAACAACATTTATTGGTAGAGATGTGGAGAAAGGGGACCTCTCTTAGATTGTTGGTGGGAATGCAAACTGGTGCAGCCACTTGGAAAACAGTATGGAGGTTCTCAGAAAGTTAAGAATGGAACTACTCTATGATCCAATAATTGTACTCCTAGGTATTTACCCAAAGGATATAAAAATACAGATTTGAAGGGATACATGCACCTCTGTGTTTATAGCCACATTATCAACAATAGCCAAATTATGGAAAGATCCCAAATGTCTATCCACTGATAATAGATAAAGAGGAGGTGGTATATATACACAATGGAATATTACTCAGTCATAAAAAAGAATAAAATCTTGCCATTTTTAATGACATGGATGGAGCTAGAGAGCGTTAAGTGAAAGAAGTTAGAGAAAGACAAATACCATATTATTTCACTTATATGTGGAATTTAAGAAACAGAATGAACAAGGAAAGGGAAACAAAAGAGAGAGAGGCAATCTAAGAAACAGACTCTTAACCATAGAAAATGTGATGGTTACCAGAGGGAAGGTGGGTGGGCAGATGGGTTAAATAGGCGATGGCAATTACGGAGTGTACTTGTTGTGATGAGGACCAGGTATATGCAAGTGTTGCATCACTAAATTGCATACCTGAAACTAATATTACAGTGTATGTTAGTTAATTAGTTAGAATTTAAATATAAACTTAAAAAAAAACAGAAAAATTTTGATTTTAAGATTCCCTATATAAACAGCAGTCAATTGCCCAACTTCTATGCTAGTGTTAGAGAACTGCTGACTGGTTTAAGCAATAACTTAATGGTTTGGATGTATCTACTCCTTTCCAAGGGAATAGCTAAGTTCCATGAGAAACAAAATGGTCTGCAGTGTGGGTAGTCTGTCTTGGGTCCCTCCTGTATTTTGAAAAGGAGTGTCTAAAAATACTGAAGCATTCCAGAACCCACACAGTACTGTGTCTCTGCCTTTCTGCGTTCCTGACATTCCCTTATATGAATATATTTCTACTTACCTTTTTTTTTTAAGTAGTTACTGAATCCTAATCTTACATGTCCCTTAATTTTACATGCACATAGATGAATCAGTACATGAATCAACTAGTTACCACATTGCCCCCTACAACATGAAGTAAACAGGAATGCTTAGTCTATTAATATACATGTTCTTTCTGCTAGAATAGGAATAGATGTCTTTAAAAGGAAAATAATCAGCACAAACTTTGACAAACTTTGTGAGTTTGAAATCTAAACATTATTGAGAAATTGATAAACCTTGCATGTATTTTCTGTATTATCCAATAAATAACATGTCATCAATACATAAAAATGTCTTGTTTTATATTAGATGCTTCGTCTTATTATTTAAATGTTCGTATATAGAACTTTTAAAACCAGTCATAAAACCATGTTACTCAGAGACGCCGTGTGTCGTATATTAAGCACCTGGTTAGGTGGAGTTCAAAAATATGTAGTCCCTCAGCGACGTCAGGTTATGTCTATCCCAGCATTCCTAGGGCCAGTTAGAAATTTTATATGAACCTCTTCTCATGTAGCCATCTGTTGCTGGAGTAATCCTTCCTGGGATCTTCATTGTCATACTGTTTTATGGTAGCTTTAAATTTTTTTTTTAATGTTTGTTTATTTTTGAGAGAGAGAGAGCATGAGCAGGGGCGGGGCAGAGAGGGAGGGAGACACAGAATCTAGAGCAGGCTGTCAGCATAGAGCCCAATGCAGGGCTTGAACTCATGAACCATGAGATCATGAGCTGAGCTGAAATTGGATGCTTAACTGACTGAGCCACCCCGTCACCTGGTTTTTGGTAGCTTTAAATGAAGGTATTCACCATATTTTATGCTTCACTTCACCACATTGTGCTATATACCAGTTCCAGGCTGTAGGTTAAGTATGCATCCTGACCCCCAAATTATTTTTATAGTCATGCAGAGATAGAATGCAAACGTTTTTAAATAACAAATCATACTGTGTTTTGGAAATAGAGGAATGAGATGTTCAGGATATGATCTGGTGTATGTATTGGTGGGAACATATAGTGTCTGTATCGTGAGAACAGTCAGTACTTCTTGACCTTTCATTGTGTGCAGTTACAGAAAGTAAAAACCTTGAAATTTAAGGGTCTTCCAATTAAATGGCACATATATTATATATTGTCGTTCCCTGAGAACCATAAACAGCCTCAGTGATAGAGAGGCATACTCATGCAAAGAGGAATGGAAGGAATGTCCAGAGTTGGTCTTAACAGAAATGTTTATAAAGGTTGTAGGGCACTTAAAGGAGATATTCTCTGTAATTCTTCATGAAATCCCCTTACCAGGTCTAATTCTTGGTATTTTCTTTTTGTAGATATTTTCAGGGCTGTTGGTAAATCTCACAACCATCCAGCCTTGGCTATCATGGCTTCAGTACTTCAGCATTCCTCGATATGGCTTTGCAGTGAGTTTTCCTCATCTGTTTCTGTGATCCTAGCACAGGATTAATTCTAGGATTAGAATTCCCAAGCTAGGGACAACCAGAATAAAGCCTAACAACCTTGTCTCCCACTGTGAACTGTGAAGGTCTCCAGGGGTTTCTTTTTTAGGAGCAATGAAGGAGAGTTTTCTATTAAGCCTTAGATCACCTTGATAATCACCTGAGGTTTCCCCAGTTACCCAGTTGTCTGAAGGAGGTGAAGGGTGGGGAGATAACTCCTCATGAGGGAGAAAGATTGACTAATTGATATAAAGAAATATAGTTGTGTTTCAGTTCACTATGAAAATAGAGAATGGGGGGCCTAGAATACGTATTTTATATTGAATTCAGAAAAAAACAAACAAAAAAACCCCCCCAAAAAACAAAGAGCATATAATACAGCCACTATGTTGGTTTTAGAAAGCTAATCAACTCCAAAGAAAACTGTCTTAATATAGTATAATTGGGTTCCTAACTCCCAAGAATTAGCACTGGTTTTGATGAAAATAAACACGAATAACACAAAAGATTCTCACCATAAATAAACGATAGTCACTGAGTACTGCTGTATGATTTTGAGTACACTGTGGGATTATAAAATTGGGGAGAGAAGAAGGAAGGAGCCAGAGGTCTCCCCTCTTTGCCAACTACTTTACTTCCCTTTGTTTTGGAAGCTAAAATCTCAACCTTAGACTACTCAGTTGCCAAGGAAAAGAATTTTAGTTGCTCTGGTGTGGCAGAGACTGTGAACGTGAAGCTTGGTTTGTTTGTAGAAATAGCAATAAAGATTAAACTAGGAGTACATGATAATTCTTTGAAGTTTTTTGAAATTTAAAACTGTTTACCTTGCCCCATCCCCCTTGTGTTATAGGCTTTGCAGCATAATGAATTTTTGGGACAAAACTTCTGCCCAGGACTCAATGTAACAACAAATAATACCTGTAGTTATGCGACGTAAGTTGGTATTCAGTGTCGTAGTGGATTTGTTTACTATTGTGGTGTATGTAGAAAGCCCACTGGGCCGCTTGGCTGGTGTAGGTCCTTTCACTGACTTCTCTGGGTTGTACACCAGTGCCCATCTCCTTGGCACTTGCTTCAGTGAAAATTGTACTTCAGATGGAGAAATGTTTCTGATACGTTGTTCATTGGGGGCCTTTAAAAAAGATTCATTGGCTGTTTTGATTGTGAGTTTTAGTTTTGACTTTCCGAACACTTGAGTTTGAAATGAGCTGCTTTGATATTTTACCAAAGCCTTGGAATTTTGGAATTGTATGGAGTGGGTGAAGTGTATGGATCCATAAACTTATGGCTTCCTGTAAGCCCAACCCAAGGCCAGGAGCAAGAGCTAAGAGGGCAGCAGAGGGGAGGATCGTTGTCCTGCCGCGCTGTGGGCACTTGCCTCTTCCTCCTGCATTTACTAGGAGACATTATGAAATCGAGGTCTACAGGACTATCTTTTTTTTCTTTTAAACTGACCCAGAACATCCTTTTTGAGGGATGTATCCTCCAAAGGAGGAAACACCTTTCAGTAAACTGAGAAAGAAGTCCCATTTTTTTGCATAATGTCAAACAGAAATGCAGATTTTGATAAAATCAGAGGATGTTGTTTTAAAAATTGAATAACCCTTTTCTTGTCGATGATTGTTGTTAATGGTTTGATTTTGCTACATCGATCAATGAAAGAAAAGAGAATGCTGGTATCCAGAATCTCATGAACTATTCTCAAGTAGAATAGAAATAATTCTTAGTAATAGGGCAAATTGTTATTTTGAAGTATTTCTGAAAAACCTGTATGAAGAGAAGTTTTCTATATTCTGCCCACTCTCTTCTGTCTGGGTATAACATTTTTGGAGGAGCTGCACACACATGGCGTACCAGGTAGTCAGTATGGCTGCACCAGGTAGTTTTAGGACCAGGCGCTTTTCTAAACTGTGGCAGGGCCACTCCATCCTGCTCTAGCTCAGCCCCCACCGAGGCTTACACCTGATTAGGTGGGCCTGCTGCTGAGTATCTGCAGTGCTCATTCCAGCCCTGCTGCGAGAGCAGCGGGGGCAGGAAGCCCTCGCTCACCTCTTTTCCTAGCTTTAGAATTCTTAGCGTGTGTTTCTTTGTATATCTGGTTGGTGGGTAGTGAGCTCTGTAAAGAGCTTTGATCAACTTGGTAGGGGCCTTAGATGTCATCTGTTAAAACTGAGGTTTTCCCTGTCAGGAGTGAGAGCAGCATCAGAGATCTGAAAACAAATGAATTTGCAGAGATTAGCGACTGAATTCAAAGTGTGAATCAGTGGACTTGGCCAAGTTCCTTAAACCTTAGTCTCGTCATCTTTTTAAATGGGTATAATATTTATTTCACTGGGTTGTTTCAGGGATTAACTAAACTGTTACATATGGACTGCTTAGCATAGTATCCAGCAGAATTGTAAGCCCTCATTGTTACCCATTATATATAAAGGCATAGTTCTTTAAGACTTGGAACCTATGGGAACTGTGAATACATTGAGAGTAAAACTTGACAGATAACTAAGGGTAAAGTTATATTCTTTTTCTGTTGAATTTCAGATGTACTGGCGAAGAATTTTTGGTAAACCAGGGCATCGATATCTCCCCTTGGGGCCTGTGGAAGAATCACGTAGCCTTGGCATGCATGATTGTTATTTTCCTTATAATTGCCTACCTAAAATTGTTATCTCTTAAAAAATTTTCTTAAATTCTTCTTGGATTTACATGATTTATGTGCACATTAAATAGGGAGTGTCTTGATTTATTTTAAGCATTCAATGAAGTGTTTTTGTCGTCTCTTCATTTGGCATCATACTGTTCAGCAAGAATTATTTTTCTAGAAACCGCAGCGAACTGATTTATACATGAAAGAACTCAAGTCATAAACTAGTGATATTATGGACTGTGTATTAGTTCATCTGGTCATACAGTAACCATGGGGAAGACATCTAGTTTATCAACCTAAAACAGAATTGAATGCTGGGAACTTGTGACAAGTTATTAATATTTCTGGTATTAGTTTCCTCATCTTTAAAATGAATAGAGGGTTCATTGCCCTCCAGCTCCAGTATTAGATGAATCTGTGATTTGCCATTATTTAATAAATCATAATAACAAATGTACAGATGCAGTGGTGGAAGTACGAAATCTAATCTATGTTGGAAAAACCCAGTGTTATTTATAGGGCAAAAAAACCCCATTGTGATAGAAAAAGCTTTGATGAGCCTTTTAAGATTATTAGAACGTACTGAGATTTCTCTAGTGGAATCAGAGCACCTCAGGGGTCTCTGCTGGCCTTTGTAGGTGTGGAGGACTGGGAATTGTGACCCTTGCTGGGGCAGTTCAGTGGTCTGTGATCAGGGCAAGGATCAGAGCCTCTTGGGGCACTTTGCTCAAATACAGATGGCCAGGCCCTGTGAGCCCTGCTGCATCAGCATCTCCAGGGTTACTCCAGAAAGCCCTGCCCATGCCAGGACCTGGTCATTTCCAAGATTCTCTCTGCCTCTGAAAACTTAGTTATGATACACTACCTGTCATAACTGCCCCCGTACAGACTTTTTCATTCCTACATATACATCTCTTATTCACGGATCTTCTCTTTGTTCTAACCCTTATCAGTAATAGGGAACTATTTCTTCTTTTTTTTTTATATATAATTTTTTTTAATGTTTATTTATTTTTGAGACAGAGAGAGCACAGGAGCAGGAGAGGGGCAGAGAGAGAGGGACACACAGAATCTGAAGCAGGCTTCAGGCTCTGAGCTGTCAGCACAGAGTCCGACATGGGGCTCAAACTCGTGAGCTGTGAGATCATGACCTGAGCTGAAGTAGGACACTTAACTTAGTGAGCCACCCAGGCGCCCCTTAACTTCTTTTTTATTGAAGGGTCATGTGGGGAAAAGTGTAGTCCAGTGAAGTATCAAAAAAGGAACATGCTGGTGGAACTACCAATCTAGGCAAAGAAACAGGACATTAGCAGTGCATGGATGCCCGCCGCATGCCCCCTCCTGATCACTACTTCCTTCTCTCTGTGCTATTTCTGAAATGATGCTTGTATACTCCTCCTTGTTGCTGTTCTCATGTTTTGTGTTCCTGTGTGCATAGGTCCAGCCTTACTTAAGTCCTTTCCTCCCCCTTTTAATGAAGTATTAATTCTGGAATAATTTTAGATTTAACAGAAGAGTTGCAAAGGTAGTATGGAAAAATTCCCAGATATACTTTACCCAACTTTCCTTACTAACATTTTATATATCATGGTACATGTCAGAAGTAAGAAGTTAACATTGGTACATTACTATTACTTAAACTACACACTTTATTCAGATTACACTAACATGCTTAGTCATTCCAGGATCCACTCCAGGGGATTGGATTGCAATGAATCCTCCTTTTTATGAAAGTAAACATTTTTCAGAATTGAGGTTGAGGATCACCAGTGTGGACCCTTTGCAACTGGTCATCTTGGAGTATCACTTAGTGTCATTGGGTGTCCTGCCATATTGTCACAATATCAGTCCAGGGAGGGACATAACATTATATATATGTGTGTGTGTGTGTGTGTGTGTGTGTGTGTATGTGTATATATATGTGTATATATATATATATTTCATAACATTGTATTTTTCAGAAAAATTTTTTAATGATATTTCATTAATGCATTGTCTTGTAACATGTTGTCACACACTCTTTTTACCCTATTATGTGACCATTAGGGTTAATCAGTTTTTCCTGTTCTTGGTGTATAACTCTGGCTTCCTCATAGTTCTCTGTATACAGTCTTCTCCCATTATACAGAGAGTAATATCTGTGCTTCACACACAAAATACACTTAACAGAAGAAACAAAACAGCCCAATATATTAACACTCACTTTTAAAATAAGAAAGAGGGTCATGGTTCAGTGTCTGACATCCTCTCAGGTCATGATCTCGTGGTTATTGAGTTCGAGCCCCACATCCAGCTTGCTGCTGTCAGCCTGTCAGAGCAGAGCCCACATTGGATCTTCTGTCCCCCTCTGTCTGCCCCTTCCCCACTGGTACTCTGTCAAAAATAAACAAACATTTAAAAAATGAAATAAAAAAGAATTTAAATGTATCCTCTTATACCTATCATCCTTTTATAGTGCAATTTCCTTATATCCTTTTTAAATTTTTTTTAACGTTTATTTTTGAGACAGAGAGAGACAGAGCATGAACAGGGGAGGGTCAGAGAGAGGGAGACACAGAATCTGAAACAGGCTCCGGGCTCTGAGCTGTCAGCACAGGGGCCCGATGCGGGGCTCGAACTCACGGACCGCGAGATCGTGACCTGAGCCAAAGTCGGCGCTCAACCGACTGAGCCACCCAGGCGCCCCCCTTATATCCTTTTTATATAATTCTGTTTTTAATTATTATGGTAAACCTATAACATAAAATTTGCCATCTTAACGGTTTTTAAATTAAGGACCATTTTTAAAAGTAACGTAAAAGCGTATATCCTATAAAGTATAAAAGAACATACTAATTTATAGAAATTTAGAAATCAGACTATGTCTATATCCTTTTGAATTTTGTTTTTATTTTCTTGGATGTCAGAAGTACTAATCTGTAATGGGAGAAGATATATTAATTTGGTTTAAAGTAAAAGAAACCTGGGGCACCTGGGTAGCTCCGTTGATGGGGCATCTGACTTTGTCTCAGGTCATGATCTCGTGGTTCTTGGGTTCAAGCCCAAAGTTGGGCTCTGTGCTGACAGCTTGGAGCCTGGAGCCTGCTTCAGATTCTGTGTCTCTTCTTTCTCTTCCCCTCCCCTGCTCACAGTCTGTCTCTCTCTGTCTCTCAAAAAATAAAATGTTAAAAATTTTAAAAAGAAAGGAAATCTCAGGAATAAATGAAAAGTGTTAGCTACTGTTTATACTCTTCCCATTGCTGTCGTGGGGCTTTTACAAAAGGGTGCAGGAAGACTCATTGTGGAAGGCTCCATGGTGTGTTAGGTGAGGCAGCAAGAAAGGAAAGGAAAATGGGTGGCTTGAAGAGAGTTGTTGAAGGGGCAGTGGACATACTCCTCTGTTTCTTCGTCTTGGAAGCCATTCTTCATGGTCTTTAGATTTGAATTACATTAACCTCAATACCTCAATGTTTACATATATTTGAAAAGCAGCATTACTCGTATTTATATGAAATCTTTAGGCCTCCCCAGTGCCTGCTCAGTGCGCCCCAGATCAGACTAGCAGAGCTGGGACAGATGCCATTCTTGGGTCCAAAAGCTTGGGCTCTCGCCAATGCTGATGTCCTGATGGCCACTCCTGATGATGCCTCAGCTGTTAAAATGTTGATGAACCAGATTTCTAAGAAATTTTCTGGTAATTTCACTAAGATACTTTTCAAGATATTCTATTGAAACCCTGTTTCTGTATTACAGAACAAATATGTTGCCTCCTAATAATTTACTCTTCCATAAGAGATTTGGCTACCAGTTGAGATGAGGGAGGCCTCACTGGGTTTGTGGGAGAGTGTGTTTTGCATGTTTAGGAATTGGGACTTTATTTTTTTCAGTGTATGCAAGGGGCATTATGCTCTGAGGAATTAATTCACATGAGCCATCCTCAGAAGGGGATTGGTAAACCAGAGCACCAGTTTACTAATTTAAACAGTAAAATGTTACATAGCCATTTACCTGTGACATTCTTCTCTCAGGTGTGAAACTGAAATCAGAGGATTCTTTGGGCTTAGGATTTAAGGCTAATTTAGACAATGTCCACTACATCCATAGGAATTTGTGTGTCAAGCAAACCTGAATCGTTGCAAGAGCTCATCCTCACCAAGTCCATTCAGGAGGTAATCCGTAACTGCCTCACCGTCCGAGGTTTGTGCTTATTCTCAGTGGAATAAAGATCCCAAAGAAAACCTGGAACCCCACCAAACATAGCTACTGTCTTGCTGTACCTGCTGGCCTTCTGTCTCTTGTTATACACATTAAAAAAATGGTTGACTCACATGTTGCAGCCTACTTTCTGTCCCCATTGAACAATATGACTATAAGATACCTCTATTCTAAATTGGAGTAACTCTGTGACTGTGAGATTCCACATTTCTTTGCGGTTACCCAGGGTTTCCCAAGCTTGCCTGGTAAGAATCAATGGTCATCTGGATGCTTATGGAAGGAAGGAAAGAAAGAAAAAGCTATTTTTTTTCCTATCTGTTGAGAAATCTCTGAGGAGTGAGCATAGGAATTCCAGGTGATTCTTTGGGATTATACTGATTTAGGATTGTAATAACCAGTTAAGGTCATTTAACCCTACATTCATTATAATTTGATCTTGATCTAATCGGTGTGGCAATTGCCTTTAAAGGCATATATTTTGTATCCACCTAAATACTGGACTCACATCTAGAACTAAGTGAGCTCATTAACATCACCTGATCTTCAAACTTTTTTTAAGCTGAGGAATCATTCTTGCACCTGGTAAATCCCCCAAGAACAGCACCTATGGGACTCTCATAAGTGACAGCTGGTGATGATTTGGCCGCCTCTCTACAGTTACTCATGTGTCACCCAGGTTTGTGACCTTGATGGACTTATTTAGCTTAATGTGTATCTTTCTCTTTTTATTTTTTTTTAATGTTTTCATTTTTGAGAGACAGAGTGTGAGCAGGAGAGGGACAGACACACACACACAGAATCTGAAGCAGGCTGTAGCCTCTGGGCTCTGAGCTGTCAGCATGGAGCCTGACGTGGAGCTTGAACCCACAAACTGTGAGATCATGATCTGAGCTGAAGTCGGTGCTAAACCGACTGAGCCACCCAGGTGCCCCAGTCTGTATCTTTCCTATCCATAAAATAGGGATTCTAATAGTTTCTATCTCTCTAGAAGTGTGAAGATCAAATAAGGTAATGCATGTAAAGTGCCTAGAAGTACTTGGCTCATAGGATGTCCTCAATACATTTTCGCTATTACTGCTACATCCCATAGGACATCACACTGGTTATTAGCATCATGCTAGTGCCAGTTCATGGATGACACCCTGCGCAGGGACAAGAGCACCATTCTCCAGGACATGTTCTATGCACTAAACCAGGAGTTAGCAAACTATGGCCTGCAGGCCAAATCCCGCCCACTGCCTGTTTTTGTAAATAAAACTTCACTGAAACACAGTCACGCTCATTCGTATTAGTATTGTCCATGGCTGCTTTTGCACTATGATGGCACAGGAGTTATGACAGAGACTACTGTGGCCCATAATGCCTAAAATATTTACTATCTGGCTCTTCATGGAAAGTTTGCCGGTCCCTGTATGAGACCAAGAGTTCCTGTTCCCAGCATTTATAGTGTAGTCACACTATACAGGTCTACATACTAGTGATATTGGCCTCTCTCAGTATCATTTCCTTCAGCCCATTTGCAGGATTTGTGCTTCCCTGTCTGCAGTTGGAGGCTCTGCTCTTTTGGAGCTCCTAAATCCTCATGAAGCGAGCACACTTTTACCTGGGAATACAGTGAGGGTTCCACTGAACCTCAAACTGTCTGCCACTTAGACACTTTGAGATTGGCACACTGGTGATCAGTAGGCAAAGAAAGCAGGTATCGCATTGGTCAACTCTGTTAGGAGAAGCTAGACTTTACTGCTGTATAATGGGGCAGAGAATTCACAGAGGTAACCTGGTATGCTAAACAGGCAATCACAGCCTGGTAAAGGACAAGGACTTTGAGCCCTCAGCAATGAGGGTGTGGATCACTGCACCAAACAAGCAATGCTGTAGAGCTGAAGTATTGGCCAAGAATGAGGAACTCTAGGAAGGGTGGTAGAGGAGATAAGGAGTAACTATGGCCTTGTGAGCAGCAGCAGCAATGGGGACGAGTCAGTTCCACTAACCCTCCTGTAGTATGTTTTCTAGAGATCATAGCTGGGCTCCCTCAAAAAGTCCAGAGTGGACTTTACGTGGACACAAATGGATCTGAGTGGTGCAAAGGGTGGATGAAGGAGATGTTTTTGGTGCTCTGTGGCATACCTCCTTGGCACCTCTGATTTCAGCTGCAGCTGTAGTGGATAGCTCAAGTGAGCTCAGATCACGTCGATAGCATCCCACCTCAAACCTGCACCACAAATCTCTTCACTTTCCTGCTGTGAGGCCTCCAAAGCTGAAAGAAACTCTTCAGCCCCAGTGCAAGTGTAGCCTGAAAGTGTGGGGTGTTCACCCCTCCACCAATAGGGATCAGGACAAAGCCTCAGCCCAGTGTTCTTCAGACGGGGAATTATGAGAGGCATTCTGTAGGGTTCCCAGAGACGGAACTGAGCTTCTGTTGCCTACCTCATTAACACACCAGTATGCTTGCATCTCCTCCTTTCCTGGCTCATTCTGTTTCCTGCTCCTGTTTCCTAGTATCACCTCCCAAAGGACTCAAGTCCTTGTCTTGACTTTTATTTTAGGACACTAAAACACATTCCCATTAATACCAGAAACAAAACAAGCATGTGTAGTCTTACTGCTATTCTC
Organism: Panthera uncia; assembly: GCF_023721935.1. Classification (NCBI taxonomy): domain Eukaryota; kingdom Metazoa; phylum Chordata; class Mammalia; order Carnivora; family Felidae; genus Panthera; species Panthera uncia. The sequence goes on along the minus strand of NC_064811.1, from coordinate 71,029,930 downwards.
CAGCATAATACTGTCCTTACAAATGAACTAGCCTTACCCCCAGAAAACCCAAAGAATCAATACAGAATCTATTAGAACTAGTGAAGGAGTTCAACACATGTGCTACATGTAAGATTAATTTATAGAACATTAGTAATTTCCCTTTATATCAGCAGTAACCAACTAGAAAATATAATAGAAGATTCTGTTCACAGTACCAATAAAACCATATTATAAATACATAGGATCATTAAGAAATTTTAAGAAACACTTAAAGGACATTAAAGACGTTCTGAATAAGTGAAGAATTGTTTCTGATAGTGTTAAGATGTCAGTTGTCCCCAAACTAAACAATAAATTCAATGCAATTCAAATTAAATTCCAGTGGGAACTTTTTCTCTGTCCTCCCTCTAATAGGAGCCCACCAAACTTGTTCGAACACTTGCATGGAAAAATAAAGTTTCACAAAAGTAGCTCAGTCAATTTCATAATAAAAAAAAGACCTTACCAAAAAAAAAAAAAAAAAAAAATTGTTGTGCAAGAATATCCATAGATCAGTTTGCAAAAGGCTAAAGAGTTTATACATGACCCTGAAATGACATCATGAGCCAGTAAGGTAAAGTGACTTATTCAATAAAAAACTGGCTCATTATTTGGAGAAAAATACCTGTGGGCCTTATACAAATTTACTCTTGGGATGTATTAAATGTGAAAGATAAAACTAAGTTTAATAAATAAAAGTTTTTGATCTTACAAAGGTCTCTTTAAAACCCCAAACACAATAAAGCAAAAAAAAAAAAAATTGATTTTACTATATAAAAATTAAGGAAATATTGACAAAGTTGTCAGTTGAGAGACATTAACAAGCAAATATTAACAAGAGTCCAATACTGATAAGGTATTAATATTTAAGCCACGCAAGGAACTTCTGGAAATCAACAAAAAAAGACCATGACCCAATAGAAAAATAAGCAATGAACAAAAACATACTTGTTTCCCATCAGATCAAAGTGTAAGAGTTTCAAGGTTTGAATAGGCAGCTTACCAAAAGGGAAACCCAAATGTTGAACATTTATATGAGGGGATGTTCAACTTTAGGAATTAGGAATCAGAGAAATGCAAAATAAAATGAGACCTCACTTTAAAACCATGCCATTAACAAAAAGCAGGAAGCTGGATGGGACTGATGCTGGTGAGGGGACATATAAAACTGGTAATCTCATGCATGTAGTGGAATCATGGACGGATGCAGTCATTCCGGAGGGCAACCTGAGAGTTCTGAATAAAATTAAATATTTATAGGCCTGGCACTCAGCAGTCTGACTCCTGTTATATACCCATGGGGGAACTCATGAAAAGTCAACGAGGAAATTAACATTAACGTTCAAAGATTTTGAAATAACAGAAATATTAAAACCAACTATTCACTACAGAAATGCATAAGTAAAATGTGGTTGCACATTAGGGAATACTATACAGTCATCAGAATAACTTAATGAAGGTACATACTGCTGAAGAAGTAATGTGTCAATCATATTTTTTGGACATAAAAGAGAAGATGCCTGTTTCAAAGTCTAAACCTTTAGTAATTAGTCTCATGATACAAGGCAAATTACCCCAGCTGCTTCTACTTAGGAAACAGACAACTATTACATCTGTTATTATACCAAGTCTTTATTAAGAAGTAAATTGCTCAATATTACACATTAATGAAATTCTCAATTGTCGAGAGACTTGCATATGTAACATCTTCTTAAAATCACAGATATAGAGGGGAAGATGATAGGAGAGGGAAAAGGAGGGAATTCTCCATGACTAAAGAGAAAAAAAAGTATGTAACTTATGGGTAAAAAGAAAGAATTTTGTAAAATCGTACAGGTGAAATGAGAAACAAGATGATAATAAGTACATAAAAAGATTTTCTAGTGACCATAATTAATATATGGCACGTGGTCAATACACATGGATACCACATAATGGCTGCACTTCAAATTGAAGTTTGTACATGTAACAACATGGTACACACACATAAATACGTACACTCAATATCCCTGGAATGCAAACTTCAGTACCTAGTAATAAAGAACTTCATGTAGCATATTCAAAAGAAAGTAAAGATGGAAATAAAGCATGAGAAATAACTATTAAAGAAACCCAATGCGTATCACTTCTATAGAAGCCAGCTTAGGCAGGTTTGTTTGCTCAGGCTTTAACTGAAGATTTGACCGACATATTCTATCAATCACGTAAACGACTTAAAGCCAGGCATTCAAACTCAGGCCTCCCTTCTGTTGTTCTCCAAGTCAGAGTTAATTCACCAGCAACGCATTCTCTCTTGCTTGTCCCATTAGCTCTCTCAAAAGGTCACCTCATTCAACACTTTTGAAAAATTAGATTTTTTTATTTTTTATTGAGAAATAATCTCTTCTCTATAAATTTGGTGGGACCCTCTCCTAATGAAAACACAAACAAACAAACAAACCAAAAACTGCTGCAAACTCAAACTGTGGCTGATACGTTCTGATCATGAATGGATTTTCAATACCAGAAATTCCTTCTCATTAAAATTGAGCTCCATTTAGATTATACATTCAAGTTTTGAACTGCTGAATCAGACTATTTGAGTTCCATATTCTTAAAACAGCATAAAACTCAAACTTCAGTTTTATAATGTTTGCATATGAATTTCAAAACTCCTGTAAATTTTTGTTTCAAACGAACATATCTGCTGAGTTAAAACCCTCAGTACATAATGAAAACATTTAGGAAGTCGGCTTTCCCAGATTAGTTACAACGTTCATTTCAGTTGCAAGTAAATTGAACCATGCGGGAAGAGAATATATGGACGAATCTTTATACTAAACTAATTATAAGAAAAAGTCAAACTGATGGGGCACCTGGGTGGCTCAGTCAGTTAAGCATCTGACTTCGGCTCAGGTCATGATCTCAGGGTTTGTGGGTTCAAGCCCCACATCAGGCTCTGTGCTAACAACAGCTCAGAGCCTGGAACTTGCTCTTGTGCTAATAGCTCGGAGCCTAGAACTTGCTTCAGATTCTGTGTCTCCCTCTCTCTCTGCCCCTCCCCTGCTCATTGTCTGTCTCTCTCTCAAAAATAAACATAAAAAGAAAAAAAAAAGAAAGAAAGAAAGAAAAAGTCAAACTGAGTGACAGGGCTCCTTCTAATTTTCCTATGTCATGGCTAGAGATGACATTTTAACCTACAATCAATCTGGTGGTTTGACGCAGCTCATTTTATTTTTTATTTTTTTTTTTTAAACGTTTATTTATTATTAAGAGACAGAGAGAGACAGAGCATGAGCATGGGAGGGGCAGAGAGAGAAGGAGACACAGAATCCAAAGCAGGCTCCAGGCTCTGAGCTGTCAGCACAGAGCCCGACACGGGGCTCAAATTCACAGACCGCGAGATCATGACCGGAGCTGAAGTCGGACACTCAACCGACTGAGCCACCCAGGCGCCCCATCACGCAGCTCATTTTAAATGAGAGTGAAAACAGTATGAACAAATGAAACAGTTATTCCCACGGACATGAACTATAATACAATGATAAAAAAGCACAGTATTCAACATGTATCTTCACCATTCATACACATTCTAGCATAATGACTACATACCCATTCCACGGTTCATAGTTCTTTTCCAGCTCATCTTTTGGAAATGTTTGCCCCAGGAAGGTAGTTGAAACAAAGGGTTCCTTTCTTTAAAGCAAGCTATGTTTTATGTCCATAAACCAAGCCCGAGTGGGAAAGAATGCCCCTACTTTCCCTTCACGCACTGGGAAAAAATGACAATACTGATTTTTGTGACTGGAAATAAAACTCAGAAGGCTTTTGACAATTCTCTCCTAGCTTTAAAGGCTACATTGTTGTCCACTGAGAAGACTCATCCATGGTAGCAAGTGGGCAGACCACTCCATGTACTTTACAAAGATTTTTTTTTTCTGTACTCAATATTTACACCTAGGTTTCTTATATGAGAAAAAAAAATCTTCTTTGATCCATGGGCAAAGTTTATCTAAAATAAATTAAAGTGCAGAAGAATTAACAGTTGGTCACAAAGACCAGCATCATATGGTGGTCAGGGCATATAAATAGTGTACTTGCTCTGGCCATTCAGGACAGCCCTTTCTCCCCTATTAGGAACACACACTAACACACATCTTAGACTTGGATATTGGAACTCCCATTTGCACCTGCGCCTTCTATTCCGTCTGCAGACTGGGAGGAAGAAGGGCGGGAGCTTCTGGGGCGCGGCTGACCATTCAGTCCCACCGGCGTGCCTAAACCATGACTTATCTGGGAAGCTGCATCGTCAGACTCCCAGCGTTCCAACTCTTCCCGCACTAGTCGTTCCATCTGCTCCCTGTGGATTTCACTGTCACGACCCAGTCTTTCATCCTAACAAAGGAAAAAGAGATCAGGATGTTGGGGGTTGGGGGATGCACACTTTTGTACTTAGAAATTGCCTTAGGAAATCAGGGGGCCAAATAATCTGTCAACATTAAATAACACTGGCGATTTATAGCATATATAGCAATTCTCTGAGCTACTGGAGTGACTTTTTGACTTAATTCTACCATTCAGTGAAGGCAGAACCATCCGAACAGTATTAAGAAAGTAATACCTCCAGACTATCATCTGATCTGCACTGATCTGCAGTTATAGACATCTCAGAAAACCTCTCAGATGAAACACTACAAAATATGACTACCCTGATATTTTCTAGAATCAGTGTTTCTGTGTCAGATGACCACTTACCTCCGCCACCCCATCTAGCAGCCTTCCCAGAACCTCCCTTCTCTTCAGTTTGGCCCGCTCCATGATCTCCAGCTTCACGATCACAGCATCAATCTTGGACACGATGCTGCCGATGGAATGCTCCATTCGGTCCACTCGTCTCACCAGGCTGCAGGAAACCACAGGTGAGAGGGGGAAAGCCACCTTGTGTGGTGAGCTGCCTTTTCACCCCAGCTGGCTTTTCATTTAAAAACATTTTTTTTAAACAATTTTTTTTACATTTATTATTTTTTTTTTAATTTTTTTTTCAGCGTTTTTTATTTATTTTTGGGACAGAGACAGACAGAGCATGAACGGGGGAGGGGCAGAGAGAGAGGGAGACACAGAATCGGAAACAGGCTCCAGGCTCTGAGCTGCCAGCACAGAGTCCAACACGGAGCTCAAACTCACGGACCGCGAGATCGTGACCTGGCTGAAGTCGGACGCTTAACCGACTGCGCCACCCAGGCGCCCTGACATTTATTTATTTTTGAGAGACACGGTGAGACAGTGCATGAGTGGGGGAGGGGCAGAGAGAGGAGACACAGAATCTGAAGCAGAGTCCAGGCTCTGAGCTGCCAGCACAGAGTCCAACACGGAGCTCAAACTCATGAACCGTGAGATGGTGACCAGAGCTGAGTTGGACACTTAACCAACTGAGCCACCCAGGTGCTCCCCAGCTGGCTTTTCAAATGGAAGTGCTAAGATATTTTTCTTAAACAAGATGATAATCAGCAGTCTCAAACTTTAGCTATAAACTCATATATTGCTGATGGGAATGCTAACTGGCACAAATTCTCTGCAAGTCAACATTGTATTAGAAGTCTTATGTATGTTTAGCTTTTATTCAGGTATTCCATTTCTTGAAAATTTTCCGAAGGAAGTAAGTATATGTGTGATTTTTTGGGCTACCAGCATATTCATTAGAGTTCTGCTTATTAATAGTGGTTCACTGAAAAATGGTTACATTAAATAATTAATAGAAAAATTTTCAAATATGTTATTTTCATCTATACAATGGAATTCTATGGAGATACCAGAAATTGTATGGTGATAGAATATTTAATGGAATAGTGGTATTTACAATATATTAAGTAAATAAAGCAGTTAGAAAACACTGTTCAGTAGTGATCCCATTATTTTGAATAAAAAAATTTATGTAAATGCTTTAAAAACATAGAAATAGGAGACAATTTCTGGAATGGTGACAGGAGGGCTTTGTAAGCTCTCTCCCAGTGAAACAACCGCAACTGTTGAAAATTATCAAAAAAATTTTTTTCAAAACTCTGGACATTTTCTTAAGGGTACACAGCAAATGAAGAAGCATTTATTTAAAAAAATCCACTGAATTTCAGAGAGTCTGCTCCCTCTTTCTCCCCCAGTTCAGCGTGACAAAAGTGCCACTCCAGTTGGGTTAGGCAATGAACACAGGACTCCCACTCCCTTCTACTCCCAGTGGGGGGCTCTGGTATCTCACAGGAAGGGGTGGGCTGCGCAGTTCTCATCCCTGTGCCTCCACCCCCGAATCCATATTGCAGAGGATCCAATCCAGACAAGAGTGGCAGCGAGCTATGAGGCTCTCTTCCTCCACTCATCTGCCAACTATAGGGTGGAGTTTCCATGCCCGGAGAGGCAAGCTGAGAAGACTGAAGGCTGCCATCCCAGCCCAGTGCTTGATTCATGAAACAGGGGTATCACTCTGGGAAGTAGACCACTGTCCCTGCCCCTCTCTCTGAAGCAGTAGCACAGGGGTTTTGCCCAGGGGATAGTCAGGCCACAGAACAGAGAGCTCCAAAGCTTCCCCCCAAGAGAACTGTCTTTATTTGGAACAAAGTGCTAAGCCTAAGAGTGCTTTTGAAAACAATGGAGATTATGGTGATAAACAGTTAAGATGAAGCTGGTCTGCTTTGGAAAATATCAACAAAGAGATACAGATTATTTTAAAGAACCAAATATAAATTCTGGAGCTGAAAAGTACAATAAATGAGATGAAAAAGTCACTTAAGGGTCTCCACAGTAGATCTGAGCTGGCAGTAGAAAGAATCAGCACACTTGAAGACAGATGGATAGAAGCTATGTAATCTGAAGGGCCGAAGAGGAAAAAAGTGAAGAAAAATGTAGGATACCTGTAAGCACCCCAACAAACACAGGGTAGGAATCCCAGAAGGAAAGGAAAGAAAGCAGCAAAAAAATACTTTAAGACATAATGGTTGAAAACTTCCTAAATGTGATGAAAATATTACACATTGTAGCAGCTTAATGAACTCCAAATAGGATAACTGCAAAGAGATCCACACTCAGATCAGTCAAAATACTGAAAGACAAAGACAAAGAAAAAATCTTGAAAGTATCAGAGAAAAGTGACTCATCATGTATAACACTGAGGTAAGATTGCTAAGGTAAAATTGCTGAGGTTAAGACTGCTAAGATCTTACTGCTAATCGTAGCAGTAAGATTAACAGCTATCTTCTCATCAGAAACAATGGAGACCAGAAAAAAATGAAGGGAAAATAAAAATATTCCCAGATAAAAAAAAAACTGAGGGAATTCATGCTAGCAGGCCTGCTTTAGAATAGATACTAAAGGAAGTTCTTTAGGCTGACATCAAGTGATCCAGATAGTAATCAGAAGCCACATGAAAAAACGAAGAGCACTGGGTACAGCTAATTATGTAACTATAAAAGGCAGTACAGATTCATGTTTCTTTTCCTTTTTTTCCTCTTAACTGATTTAAAAAGCAATTGTGTAAGACAATATGTACACAATTGTATTGTTGGGCCCATAACATACAGAAATATAATAATATATTTGACAGTAGCAGGACAAAAGAGGGGTAAGAGCAAAGTTGTACTGGAATATGGAAATAACACCAGATGGTAACGTGAACCCACAGGAATGAATGAAGGGAACCAGAAATGGTAAGTAGGAAAAAGAATATAACAAACTCTATAAATATATACTTTCTCTTCTTTCTTGTCTCCTGTAAGAGACCTAAAATTATATGAAGTGATCATTATGACAATGTTGTATTGGATTTGTAACATAGATTAATATGTGTAATATGGCACAAAACAGGGGAGGAGTTATATAGGAATATTTCTATATCGCCTTGGATTAAGTTAATATAAATCTGAAGTAGATCCTCATAAATCAATTTGTATATATTACATGCTAGAGCAACTACTAAAAAAATAACTAAAAAATGTAGTGAAAAAATTATTAAAGGAATTAAAATGTAGCTCTAGAAAATATTACTTTATGTAAAAGAAAGCAACAAAGGAGAAAAAGAAGGACAAAAAAAGATATGACACCTACAGAAAATAAAAAATAAGGGACCCCTGAGTGGCTCAGTCAGTTGGGCATCCGACTTTGGCTCAGGTCATGATCTCACAGTTCATGGATTCAAGCCCTGTATCCAGCTGTCTGCTGTAAGCACAGAGCCCACTTTGGATCCTTAGTTCCCCTCTCTCTCTAACCCTCCTCTGCTCACGTGTGTGTACACATCCTCTCTCTCAAAAATAAACATTTAAAAAACAATAAGAAGAAAAATGGTAGTTGTAAGTCCAACTATATTAATGATAACATTAAATGTAAATGAAGTAAATATTCTAATCAAAAGGCAAAGATTACCAGACTGGATGAAAAGACCAGGTCCAGCTATATGCTGTCTACAGGGGACACACCTAAGATTCAAAGATACAAACAGACTGGAAATGAGAACAGAAAAAGGTGTATCATGCAAAAAGCGATGATAAGAAAATTGGAGTTGCTATAGTAATATCAGACAAAAAAGACTTTAAAACAAAAAAAATTACTAGAGATAAAGTAGGACAGTTTTTAATGAAAACGGGGTCAATCTATTAGAAAGATATACCAGTTATAAACATTTATACACCTAACAACAGAGTTCCAAAATACACAAAGCAAAACCTTACAGAAATGAAGGAACAATTTAATAATAATAGTTGGAGACTTTAATACCCCACTTTCAGAAAGTAGATGAAACTAGCCAGAACAACAGGAAATAGGAGATTTAAGTAACACTATAAACCAAAGACCTAAAAGACGCCTATAGAACACTCCACTTAACAACAGTAGTACATACATTCTTCTCAGGTGCTCATGGAACATTCTTTGGGATATACCTTGTGCTAGGCCATAAAAACAAAAAACACATGAAAAACAAAAAACATGTAAATGGAGATACAAACACCAAAATTACATTTTGGGTTAGCGGGAATAGGAGAGATCGTAATGTTTTCTTCTATTTATTTGCTAACTTTCCTATAAGGAACATATTACTTCTATTGAAAAAAAAACATTAAAAGTTATAAAAAAAAAAAAAGAAACTGATGATTAGTAATGGAAAGAATTAAACTGAGAGAGGTGGGAGAAACTGCTTTATCTCATTTAAACTCTTGTCAACACAAATCCTGCCAATTCCTTTATACTTACACTTGAAACTCTTCATAAGAAACCCCACTGGAGATGCTTCCCCTCCTTCTGGAGCTATGCCCACTGTCTTCATCATCATCCTCCTCAGAGTCATCCAGGCTTCTTGGGAAACTTCGGCTGCTCATGGGACGTGGTAAAGAGCTGTGATCCAGATCCAGATCCTCCTGAAGAACATGGGATCACTGGGTGAGGAGCGAGAACACCCAGTCCCCACAGAGCTTCACTGAGGGCTTGGGCAAATGGCAAATGGGTATGTACCAATTACCTAGGATTTCTTTGTGGCTAACACCAGACTGTGATTCCCACACTTGTAAATTTCATGGATTGGCAAATTTTCAAAACAGGTCTTAATGACCAGCAAGGGACTGCTAACTTGTTTGGACAAGAAAGAACATTAAAAATAGAACAAAGCAGAGAAAAAGGTAGAGGAAGAAATATATTATCACCTTTTCATAAAAGATAACACATTTAATAGCCACAAAGTTGGAAGGATATAATCTTACAGTAAAAATTTTGACTAAATGCAGCCTTGTGAAAGGTGATTTCACTATGCCTGGGGAAGTTTTTCACTTACTGGCACCATTCGGTGGGGCAGAGTTTAGAAACTACTCCTCATAGAGAAGGAACTTTGGAATATAGTATTCACCTGCATTCTCTGTACCTCAATTACAATGGATATTTTTTGGTTCGTTTAACCATTTATTTTTAATGTTAATGTTAAAGCTTTTAGTTATCCTTTCTGATTATAAAAGACCATGTGAGTTTACTTCTAACAGTTTCATAAGAAGTATTCAAATGGAAGGCAGTAGTTAGTTTTGTTTCATTATAAATGTTAAAGAACAATTACTTTACATCTCCTGGGAATCCTTTTTCCTCCACTCTCATGGACACAGTGAGGTGTGTGACTATTCAGGTTTCCCTTTTGAAGCTGATGGCCAGAAAACTTAGGGCCAGATTTATAGCCCAATCTTTAATCAACATACATGTATTTTTATGGAAGCATTTTTAGCTTCCTAGTCTAGTTTTATATTTCACTTTTGTTTTACCTCATTTTTTCATTTTGATTGTTTTACACTGATGCCAACTTATTGCATTTTTACATATTATTATGTTATATATCCTTTTTAGAATAAGCTGGGCATTACAACATGAATTGAGACAGAGAGAGGAGAAAGGCTCTCAGTAATCCATGACTTAGCATGGTGTCTGAAACACTGTGGGTACTGAATCAAATCATGTTCTCCTAAATGAGACCCACCCTCTCTTTTTCCAAGTCGTCTCTCATCTGTTGATGTTCATGTTCGGTCAGTTCTTGATCTCCATCTTGGTCGTATTTTGTGAATATTGCCTCAATCTCTGCATCAGTATGGCCCTTCCTGAAATTATTGAGAGGTTACAGATGAAATCACTTGTGTACATAGTACAGTACAAACAAAGGGACATCAAAATGCAGGAATAAAGGAGAAATTGCTGAATCAGGGCCAGCTCTTCTCTTATTAATATGTGCCAGAAAGACACCTACTCTGAAAAAAGAGCATCTCTATGAGTAAGTGGTTGGGCCAAAAATATCCTTATCACCAAGAACTTATCTTTCCATTAAGAATTTCCCTGGGGGGGCGCCTGGGTGGCGCAGTCGGTTAAGCGTCCGACTTCAGCCAGGTCACGATCTCGCGGTCCGTGAGTTCGAGCCCCGAGTCAGGCTCTGGGCTGATGGCTCGGAGCCTGGAGCCTGTTTCCGATTCTGTGTCTCCCTCTCTCTCTGCCCCTCCCCCGTTCATGCTCTGTCTCTCTCTGTCCCAAAAATAAATAAAAAACGTTGAAAAAAAAAATTAAAAAAAAAAAAAGAATTTCCCTGGGCCTCAGAGTGATTCTTACCCTTTGAGATCTTGTCGAAGTTCATCAAAGTTTAACTTGCCTCCGCCTTGCCTCAGACTCTCAGAAATGTCATCCACGGTATTTTTTTTCAGTTTTAGTTTGACCAAGGCTTTATGGTAGCCCTGTTGAAAAGATTTGGTTTAGTTTATTCTCTTTTTACATGCACTTTACCATCCATTTACAGTAGTAACTAACTACCTGTGCAGACCTTGCTCTGCATGGTAGTTGCAGGATTATAAAAATGACCATGCAAGCCTGAACTATGTGAAGTGATGTTAATAATCAACAGGAAAAATTATGATTGCTCCGTGACCTTTAAAACCTTTTATGAGGGGCACCTGGCTGTCTCAGTCAGAAGAACTTGCAACTTTTGACCGTGGGGTCATGTGTTTAAGCCCTGTGTTGGGTGTGGGGATTAATTAAACAAACAAACTTAAAAAAACAACTTTTTTGAACAAATCAGGAGACTATAGATGCTGGAGAGGATGTGGAGAAACGGGAACCCTCTTGCACTGTTGGTGGGAATGCAAATTGGTGCAGCCGCTCTGGAAAGCAGTGTGGAGGTTCCTCAGAAAATTAAAAATAGACCTACCCTATGACCCAGCAATAGCACTGCTAGGAATTTACCCAAGGGATACAGGAGTGTTGATGCATAGGGGCACTTGTACCCCAATGTTTATAGCAGCACTCTCAACAATAGCCAAATTATGGAAAGAGCCTAAATGTCCATCAACTGATGAATGGATAAAGAAATTGTGGTTTATATACACAATGGAATACTACGTGGCAATGAGAAAGAATGAAATCTGGCCTTTTGTAGCAACGTGGATGGAACTGGAGAGTGTGATGCTAAGTGAAATAAGCCATACAGAGAAAGACAGATACCATATGGTTTCACTCTTATGTGGATCCTGAGAAACTTAACAGAAACCCATGGGGGAGGAGAAGGAAAAAAAAAAAAAAAGAGGTTAGAGTGGGAGAGAGCCAAAGCATAAGAGACTCTTAAAAACTGAGAACAAACTGAGGGTTGATGGGGGGTGGGAGGGAGGGGAGGGTGGGGGATGGGTGTTGAGGAGGGCACTTTTGGGATGAGCACTGGGTGTTGTATGGAAACCAATTTGACAATAAATTTCATATATTGGGGAAAAAAAAACAACTTTTTATCAAAGCATTAAAATTTTCTTGGTGTTGGTTATAAACTTATTAGGAAAATTTAAAAAACAGTAAAGTGAATATTTATTTGGTACACTGAAATTTAAAACCTCAGAAACACTGAAAATTAAAATGTTTTCTTTCTTTGTAAAAAAATTATCCAGACTAGTCTGAACAGCACATGCCTTCTTCCTGTATAACATATGATATGGAGTAAGCATCTTTTCTATGTCTTGGGGAGCTTTCATAATCTTTTCTTAATATGGGTCAGCTCCCAACATTTTATCCTTTGCATTTTCCATGTCATATCTCCAAGAATTCCTTTAACGTGAGGTTGTTTGTCAGTGTCACTTCCTTGAAGACATTGTCAGCCTTTTCCTCATAACCACTGCCCTCATTCATGTTGATAAATGTGCTTCACTAAGCTCTTTGACTGTATATCTGTCTATCCATTGATATTCAAGACCTTGAAGGGTAGTAATGTCAACATTTCCACGCCCAGCTACGTAGCCTAGAAATCTGTTACACTGGTTTTGAATTTCACTTTCAGTGTTGTCATTCTTTGTTTCTTTGCTATGCTTTCATCTTTGCTGGCCCATTCTCCTTTTCCATCATGCATTCTTGCAAAATGTCACATGGGTTTTTCACAGGGAGATACAGAAGCAACACAACTACATGTTCTGTGCCTGAACTGAACAGCAGATGCTCAGGGACCAATCCTAGACTTTGTAAGAAGTGATGTTATGCTCACCGGTTATGATACACATCTGTTACTTATGTAATGATTTGTAGACTGAAGAGCCAGCAGTGAAGTTTATAGTCATGCTATTACAGTTAATATACTGTGATAACTAAGATATTCTGTGAGAATTGCAAGTTTGTACTTCTATACTATTATTCATAGTCAATATACTGTGATAACTGATATATGAACTGCATTGAGAGGCTGGTGTTATTTAACTGAACTAATTGAAATCTGTGCATACCAAAACCAGAGCGCAAAGTAAGGAGTGCTTGGATATACTTTGGAGATTTGCTAACGTGTAATAAGCTGTTGTTGCAAAATTCAGGATAACACACATCTTAGGTCCCATGGAAGGGACTTTGTTTTAAGAACTGGAAGTTCTCTGTTCAAACAGGACAGACAACATAGTCCTATGACTTGAACCAACAGAAAAAGATCAGTCAAGGAGCCACTGGTATCTTAGCAAAATGATGTTAGGGAACAAGCTGTGTACTTCAGATGTAGTTATTTGTTGTTGCTTAAGTTTTATACTTTAGACCAAATAAAGAAGTCACATTGAAAAGAACAAAGTTACCCAGCTTTCCTGTCCTGCCCTTCCATTTAACAATTAACTTCCTGAGAGGGTGCGTGCATAAGTGAAAGTCCTCAGACCCTTAGGCTGTGGCCTGATGCCATGGACAGTTTTCCTTTGACTATTTAAAAACTTCTCTGGAAGATCAAGGGTAAAGGGTGGACTATAAAATATTTGTTTCTAAACTTTTTTTTCTCCTTTTAAATTGTATTTGAGATAGAAAAAAGCAGAGACGTCTTCATATTTTTCTCTTCCAATTTATTCTGAATTCTGGAACTGCAAGTGAGAGCCACCTGGAGGTGTTGTCAAAATAAGTGAAGGTGATGAAGCCAGCAGCTCAGCTCTCAAGAGTTGAAAGAGATTGTTGAGAATTTAATTCTAGGGCGTTTACAGGTTCCCAGAATTTAAGTCCAAGTTAACAGCATACCGGTCTCTAGCTCTGAGACAGAGAACTTTTTTTTTTTTAATTTTTTTTTTTTTTAACGTTTATTTACTTTTGAGACAGAGAGAGACAGAGGATGAATGGGGGAGGGTCAGAGAGAGAGAGAGGGAGACACAGAATCTGAAACAGGCTCCAGGCTCTGAGCTGTCAGCACAGAGCCCGACGCGGGGCTTGAACTCAAGAGCCGTGAGATCGTGACCTGAGCCGAAGTTGGATGCTTAACCGACTGAGCCACCCAGGCGCCCCGACAGAGAACTTTTAAATCATTCCTGAAATGTAGCAATCTACTCTTTATTTTAACAATGACAATGGATCAGTGTTGCTGTGGAAATCTGGCTGAAACAATGCTCATTATATGTAGAGGATGAAAACAATTCTGAGAATTAGGGCTTGTCATACCTTTCTGATAAGATCTGAGAGTTCCATTTCAGCTTTCTGCTGGGCCAAATCAGATTTAACTTCGGAGTAAGTATCATTGATGATGGCCAAAAACATATTCTGTTTGTAAATCAAAGGAAAGTTGAGATTAAAGAAGAAACCTAAATATACTTTCTAAACATCAATCCAAAATTTGACATATGTATTTTTGTTCAGTTTTTTTTTTAAGTAATCTGATGTCTTAAGAAGTCATAAATTAATAGTTTTGCTGTTATATTCTTTGGGAAAATTATTTTTTCCATTAAGTCATGCCAAAGGAAAATACAATATATTTTCTTACTTACAAACCATATATTGTGATACATTTTGCAAAAAAAGATAAGAATGAAATACAACAAAATATTGATGTATTTACTGATGGATGGTGGTATTACTCTATTTTATTATTTTTGCTTGTCTATGTTCTCTACATTTTTTTATTTGACGTAAATTATTAGAAATTTAGAACTCTACACAGTTCTTCAAATTACAACAATCAATACAGACAAGTGGAATCCTATGCTTATTCCAAATGTTGTTATATATTACTTGAGATTTACAGACCATGTTTTGAAGAGTTAAAAAAAGATCTCTCCAAATAGAAATACAGTAGGCTTCACAGAAGAGGGTCAAGAAAAGCTTAGTGAAAAAGACAAAGACTTTGGAGTCAAGCACATTAGGGTTTCAGTCTTAGCACTGCCAAGACTATATTGTTCAAATTTTCTAATCTTTAGGGGTGCCTGGGTGGCTCAGTCAGTTAAGTGTCCAACTTCGGCTCAGGTCATGATCTCATGGTTTGTGAGTTTGAGCCCTGCCTCAGGCTCTGTGCTGACAGCTCCGAGCCTGGAGCCTGCTTCTGATTCTGTGACTCCCTCTTTGTCTGCCCCTCCCCTGTCTCTCTCTGTCTCTCAAAAATGAATAAAAACATTAAAAATTTTTTTCTAATCTTTATTTTAAAATTTATTTATTCTTGCATTAATAAAGTGGAAGAAATAATACTACAGATTTTTATAAGAATTAATGAGATAATCTATGTAAAAGTACTTAGGACAGGACCTAATGCATGGTAAGTGCTACATATTTATAGCTATTATTATTCAGTGACGGTTAGTTCATTTTCCTAACTTTTCCTCTCCCGAGGATAATGGTTTGTATTTCCAACAGGTTTTTCTTGAAGCACCACACCCAACTGATCCAGTCCTTCTTTAACACGCTCTTCCTTCACTTTTCCGTTTTGACACATAACTATGGTTTGAACTCAGAGTTGTGTATTTGATTATGTCTGTTTTCCCCACAAATCTGTGGAATTTTCATGAGGGCAGAGCTGGTCTCTTACTTTCCTTACCACTGTACCCCCAGTACATAGCAGCTTGCCTGGAAACAGTGGCTCGGCAAATATTTATTGAATAATGGATGAATGAACAAATGGGAGCTCTATTATTGTAATGGGCTACTAAACCATTGCAAGTTAAGGAGGAACACTGTTTAAGATTCTGTAGCAGAAATGAGAATAAAATATAAAATGCATGTAAGTTCGTGGCTTAATGTTTAATTCCGAGCACAGACCTTTGCATTTGGAGCAACATTCCCACCTTCTCCCTCCCAACCCAGGCAACTAATGTTCTCTTTTTAAAAGTTTCCAAATGGCTGTTAGCTAATGCCTGCAAATATCTTAGGTGTAGGGTTAAAGGGTGGGTCCTCTGAAGAGATTTTTAAAAAACCGAAAGTGGCTGAGAAAGACTACTGAAAGTGTGGGGAGAGGAAGCCCCCCTCCTCTCCACCCTGTCTCAGAAGGTTTGCTTAATTGTGCAATCAGAGGTCTTTTCCTGGTGATGACAGGATTTTGCTTCCTGGCTCATTTGGGCCACCTCTCACCACGGTAGCTTCTTTTACAGCCAGGGCAATAAATTAACACCCGGCAGTCATCACAGAAAAATGGCCAACCCTGTACTCGGCTTGTCATTTCTTTAAAGAAAAATCTGGATTGTAACTCCCCACCTCTCTCTGGGGGAGTGAGGGGTAGAGGAGTGGAGTTCAGGGAGAGCAATTCCTTTTTGTGTAACAGCACAAAAAATTACTTTAGTATAAAGACAGAAGCTAAACGCTTCTTTTCATGTTCTAGTGACTGATTTGACGAAATGACTGAACAATTGCAGGGCACTGCCTACCAGAAGACAACATTCAAACAAGTCCACATTTGACCATTTCAAATTGCCACAGGTATGTTCCTCATTTGGCAGAAGGACACACAAAGAAAACTTAGGTGGCCAGCAGTTAACGAAAGGGTCCACTGCAGAGCTCTCAATTCCTGGTTTTTGTTTTCCTAGTAGAGATTCGGGGATTCAGATGCTCCAGAATCCAAAGTACTACCAATATTAGAGATGAAAAAGGCTTACTGTTCCATTTTTTTCTTTAACATATGATAGAAAAAAGAAACTAGAGAGGCTTAACTTTAAAACTAATAACACATTTGTGCAAGATACAAATGGACTTGCGTGATATTGCTGACTCTTTCAATCCTACCAAGGTAGATCTAATACTCAATCTGTAAATAACCACTAAATGCTTGGACCAACTTTGGGAATATTACGCTGAATTACTGAACTTTACACAAAGGATCTTATAAAATTTATTGAAAATGGAGACAATTTTGTTGTTTTCTTATGATGGTGATTAATGTAAGGAAAGACTTAAATATTAGGGTTTGGATAAAGAACACCCACCGCTGGGGTGCCTGGATGGCTCAGTCCGTTAAGCACCGTACTCTTGATCTCAGCTCAGGTCATGATCTCTTGGTTACTGAGTTCAAAGCCCTGCGTTAGGCTCTGTGCCGACAGCCTGGAGCCTGTTTTGAATTCTGTCTCTCCCTCTCTCTGCCCCTCCCTCCTTCTCTCTCTGTCTCTCAAAATAAATAAATAAACTTAAAAAAAATTTTTTTTTTCAATGGTTATTTATTTTTGAGAGAAAGATGGAGTGCAAGCAGGGGAGGTGCAGAGAGAGAGGGAGGCACAGAATCCGAAGCAGGCTTCAGGTTCTGTGCTGTCAGCACAGAGCCTGATGCAGGGCTCAAACTCATGGATGGCGAGATCATGACCTGAGCCAAAGTTGGATGCTCAACCGACTGAGCCACCCAGGCACCCCAAATAAATAAACTTAAAAAAAAACACCCACTGCCTAGGTTAAGCTAACTTAAATGAATAATTACTCAGTAAAATATGTAAATGTTAAGATGGAGAACAAAATGCCTTTTAAAAAATATTAATTAACTTAAGGTCAAAATGTTAAAAATGTTCATTTGTACCAAATCAAGAGAATGAAAAGTTATTTTTGAAAGTAACTTTTAAAGCAATTTCTATCCATTGTTAGCTAGTTTTAAATTTAAAATTTGAATACTCTCTGTGGGCAGTCTCTAGATGTGTTAAATATAAGTAATTCAAGACAAAGTATCTTAAGCTTGACAAGCAATAATTAACTCATATATTACTCTTGACATCCTGGATCTAGCTTGCTTTGTCAGTTCCTATTTCTTTTTTTTTAAAGAAAAGAGGAAAAAGAGGAATGAAAAGTCATGCTAGCAAGTGATCACGAAAGTGCTGACATCTGTGTTAAAAAAGGCTGTAAATATGTAAGTAGTCTACTTTTTAGGCAAAGCATTATTTTAGGTGACTTTATCAATTTGCATGTGACCTAATTTTTTTTTACATTGAATAGACATATATATGGATAAATGAAAGACAATGCAAAAGATTATTTGGTGGCGACTTAAAACTGAATCAATGAGAAGTAAAATAAAATATGTATTCTCATCTACAGTTTTTCCTGAGTCTTTTAAAAAATAAGGACTCTAGAGCATGAGAGAAAAAGGAAGATGGTGATTTATGAAGTTTAAATCACCTCACTGTAAACAAAAGTGTACATACCAAAAGAATGAAGAACATAAAGAACACAAATGTAGTGAAATAAATTGGTCCCAAAACTCGATTAGCTTCCTCAATCTCTGCGAAGTTGATATCACCCAAAATGATACGGAATTGAGTGAAGCTATAAAAACAAAACAAAACAAAACACTACAATACAAAAACAAAGACTGTTCAGCATTGATGTAACATTTCCTAAAGATGATTTCACACTTTTGGACCTCTTTATCAGTGTGCACAGCTGCCAGATAATAGAAAATTGTCAGTCTCCTTGGAAAATTCTTGCTAATGCTAACTATTCGAGCAATTGAAGCTTTCTGGAATAAAAATCATATACTTTTGTGCTAAATACATTATTTCCATTTGGTTAAAAAGAAAACACAATAATTATTAGATGACTCATAAAGCAACCAGTTACAAGAATTTAATCCATAATCTGGCTAAAACATGGATGGTTAACTCTAAACTTCACCATGGTCACCCTGGGTCTGAATTTAAAACCTCTTTAAAAAAAGACTTTGAAAGATAGCCAAAATTGTATGCATTCAAAGATCCAATATCCTCACACGCTCTCAAAGTGGTGTTGAGTGGCCGTGTGTTGCCAATGCTGGGGTCTTAATCAGTAAAATCATTTCCCTTTCCGACTTCCATCGAACAGCAACATAATTTGGTATCCCCCAGCACAAAAAACCCTTTTAACTTCTATTATCATAATCCTCTTCTCCTTTCCTGACTGACTTCTTTCCAAATGGCATGGAAATGTAATACTGGTTATTTTTTTTTTAGTCTTAATATCATATATGAGAACTTTGGAAAAGGACAGAAAATTCCTACATCGGTTTGAGTTTCTCGTAGAATATTAGAAATACTATTTTTTTTCTAGAAAATAACCTGAAGTTTAAAATACATGGCAACAATATTGAATAAGAATGAAAATCTAGGCAAATGGTCTCTTAAAAGCTACCATTGGCATTTGGTGCTAAGAAGACCTCTGTCTTTGTAATCATAATGGTTTACTGTAGCTGTTCTACTATCTCTTATGACTTTAGAGTTGCTACCTTAAGTTTATCAGTATTATACATTGCCATCTTTACATTGGTGGGTAATTGCTTCTGGGAAAGATAATTAATTCTTATTTTTAAATAACTATTTAAAACTACTTGGTGGTTAAATAGCAACCATAAAGATTTCTTTATCCTTGAGGAGGCAAGGACGGCTCTGATTAAATTTTTCTTTTATAATTTCATATATACTTACATACAGTCTTGGAAGGTACTGAAGTCATCAACCTGAGTGCCAAAGACAAGGTATGCCAACTGAGCATATGCTAAGAAGATGATGAAGAACATAATTGCAAAGCCAAAGAGGTCTTTGGCACATCGAGACATGGTTGTGGAGAGCTGACTCATGGTCCTGTTAAAGTTGATGAATTTGAAGAGCTGTAAGAGAGGGAAGATATCAACAGATGAATGGGTAAACAAATATAGTATATACACATAATGGAATATTACCCAACCTTACAAAGGGATAAAGTTTTGATCCATGCCACAACATGGATTAACCTTGAAAACATTATGCTAAAGTGAAATAAGCCAGACATAAAAAGACAAATATTGTATGACCCCAGTAACATGGGGTAGCTAGAATATGAAAATTCATAGAGACAGAAAGTAGAATAGAGGTTACCAGGAGCTGCGGTGAGGCGGGAATTGGGAGTTAGTTTTACTAGATACAGTTTCAGCTGGAATGATGAAAAAGTTCTGGAAATATATATGATGGTTGCACAACATGGTGAATGTAACTAATGCCACTGAATTGTACACTGAAAAATGGTTAAAGTGATAAATTTTATGTTAATGTGTATTTTACAACATTTTTTTAAAAAGTTCATTATTTATTT
This sequence comes from Panthera uncia, assembly GCF_023721935.1. Lineage (NCBI taxonomy): Eukaryota > Metazoa > Chordata > Mammalia > Carnivora > Felidae > Panthera > Panthera uncia. The sequence goes on along the minus strand of NC_064811.1, from coordinate 71,009,683 downwards.
TGAGAAAGAGAGAACGAGCATGAGTGGGGGGATGGGCAGAGAGAGAGGAAGAGAAAAATCCCAAGCTTCCCAACATTTTTTTAAGAGAGAGAATAATGACTTGCTTTTGTCCCCAAACCCAGCAACTTCTATTTTCTCATTCAAAAAGTACTTGTTGAATGCCTACCATGTGCCAGGCACTATTCTTGGAGTTGCAAACAGCAGTGCACAGAACAAAGCTCATCCCCTGATGTTGCTTACATTTTACATGATGGTTACAATACAGTAAAAATTGGTTTAAATCATAATTAAGATGATTAGTGATATTTTTACCCCAAGAAAGATTGAGATAAAAGAGGAATGGGGAGGGGCACCTGGATGGCTCAGTCAGTTGAGCATCTGACTCTTGATTTCAGCTCAGATCATGATCTCAAGGTTCATGTGATTGAGCCCCACATTGGGCTCTGTGCTGATAGCACACAGCCTACTTGGGCTTCTCTCTCTTTCCCTCTCTCTCTGCCCCTCCCCTCCTTGCTGTCTCTAAATAAATAAATAAATAAATAAATATTTTTAAGAAAATAAATTAAGAGGGAAAAAAACCAACAAGTGAAAACTGTTAAAAAAAATCCCTCCAGGAAATATTCATCGCATGTTATTAACTGTCATTTATTGTTTAGCAATGATGTGTCAGGTACGGTGGAAAGAGCAATGTACACTGCCTCAAGTCTTTGCAATGATTTAAATATTGGTATTCTACCCCCAGGTGTCAGCCAGGGCTCAGAGCCAGCCGTCTAGCCCAGCGCTATCTGACTGCCAAATCATATTGAGCATTTCTGTAAACGAGGCACTAAGGATGTCTGTTCAGGATGTTCCTCACAGCCCAGGGGCATGACAACCTGTGGCATAAGTCTTGGGGGAAGAACGCTGGGAGGACACATCAGAAGTCAAGGTGCAATCCCTGCCTTAAAGAACTTAATGGTTCTTAAAGTTTTGGGAGAATGTTTATAAGCAAAACACTAAATAAAATGCTCAACCTGAGGGACACATTGAAAAGGAATCTCTAGAATTTTACTTAAAGAACTCTTAGAAATTGTTTCTGGCCACAATAAAATTTTTTTGAGGGTTGTGGTAATCACATTTCTTTATGTAATTCCTATTAGATTTGGATTATTATTACTATTTTATGATAAAGGTTTGGTGTATTAGTGGTGCTTTTTCCTGAACAAGCATGTAACTAAATAAATAGGAAGAGAGGATGAGATCTATATCCTCTGATAAATCTCAGGCCTTTCAGGTGTGAATACCAATTCAGGAAAATAAATAACTGCTGGTTACTACCTTTTAGAACAGTGCTGTTCAATCAAACTTTCTGACATGATGGAAATGTTCTTTATTTCCATTGCCCTATATAGTAGCCATCAGCTATATACAGACATTGAGATCTTAAAATGTGGCTAGAGTGACTGATGAACTGAATGTTTAACTGTATGTAATTTTAATTAATTAAAATTTCAATTTCAATAGCCACTTGGGGCTAGTAGCTATTGTCTTGATAGCAGAATGATAGAATTTCACAAGGGACAGCTGGGGAGCTACCCCCATTATTACTAAAATTTTCTGCATCTCCAGAATTGAGGCTCATTTGTGTATGAAATGCCCTAACCTTGCACACACATGGAAATGCACACTGTTTTGGAAAAGGAGATGAGTCATAAAGGTACTACTCAGAAGTGTATGTATTTGTCCCAACCTCAATTCTAGGTAAAGCCATATGGCCATATGGCCTCCACCTGGGAAAGAGACAATTCTTCCACAGATCATTTCCAGTGCATCTCTCTGTCCCTCTCCATTCTCCCCAACTTGTTCTTAGTTCCCTTTCCTTCACCTGGTCACCCGATATCAGGTAAAACCCAACCTGTCCCTGTGTTAGTGTAGCTGAGGGCCACAGACCCAAAGGACACTGAGAAGGTGTCTTATTGCATTTGTGAAACAAATCTGCAGGGACTGGTTTTGCAAAACCGCAGGTAGTAGGAAGCATCATACACAGTTAGATGAAAGATCACATGAATCCTGCTAGCTTACTTGTAAAATATGAAGCAGCTTTGGCTGGCATTTGAATTTAACCACAAAAGCACATTCAAGTCCTCCAACATTTTGTGTGACTCATGTTAATAAAAAGAAGGGAAAGGGGCACCTGGATGGCTCAGTCGGTTAAATGTCTGACTTTGGCTCAGGTCATGAGCTCACAGATCATGAGTTCGAGTCCCATGTGGGACTTTGTGCTGATAGCTTGGAGCCTGGAGCCTGCTTCGGATTCTGTATCTCCCATTCTCTCTACCTCACCCCCGCCCCCACTCTCCCTCCCCCTCTCACTCAAAAATAAATAAATAAACATTAAAATTTATTTTAAATAAAAAAAGAAAGGGAAAAATATTATTGAAAATCCAGAACATGAACTTTGTAAATTACCTTAATCCAGACAAAAAATACTATGACAGCAGCTATATTGTTGAACTGTATTTGCCAGTATGCCAGATGTTCAAAGTTGGGAAAAGTATTTTGATCTTCTAGAAACTGTAGTAGCACCTCCACATTTGATGTTCTATATATGTTAATTCCTATAGCTACCACTGACAGCTGGAAAACAAAAGATTTATATATTATTACAGTGTTTTAGAAATATGCAACTTACCTTAAAATGACTATTTTTTCTTACTCATGTATTACTCCTAGGGCTCAGCAATCTACTTATCCAAATCACTCATACAAATGTTAAATGCTGAGCACAGCCATAATACAAGTAAAACAATAAGCTGCTTGCATTCCCTTTGCTAGCAACAGAAATCCAATAAATGCACGTGTCCATGTGCACAAACACATGAGAGATGTTGCTGTATTACAAAATCAAATTCAAATAGGATGCCTTGTTTTTTCTGCCACTCTCATTTAAATCACTTTCCACCCTTCTGCTTTCTCAGCCCCATCTTGCTTTTTTTTTTTTTTTTTTTTTTTTTCCAGTTGCCAGCCATCCATTCCTTCTACTATTTAACAAATACATAGTGGACATCTATGTATACAGCACTGTGCCAGGGGCTAAGAGGAACAAACAGAAGTAAAATGCACAAACTCTGTTCTTAAGAAACTTACACTCTGGTTCAAGACCAGGTACACACACAAAAATAAGCAACCCAAAAGCCTACTAAGGAGTTGGCATTGTACAACATAAGGTGAAGGGTGAAACAAGACATTCTAAAAGGGGTGCTCGAAGGAAAAAGAATATGCTTGGTCTTAAAGGATGGTGGGAATGATGGTCAGAGAGGGCTCCAGAAGGCTTGCAGTGGGAATATGTGTGAGCCAAGGGTTTCCCTCTTGTTTCTGTTCCTTAACCCACGACCATGCAACTTTCCACATTTACTTCAGTTCTGGGCCTACAACATTGGTCCCTACATGCATCCATCATCACTGGATTAAGGTATATGTATGGAAAGTGCTAGGGGTTAACCATCACAACCTGGGCTTCCTAATGGGATCTGAATCCACAGCAGGTGTGCTGTGCTAGGTGCTGAGACCCTTACTGTCCATTCCTTCTCTCTTCTCATGAATGATGGTCAAAGACCACTTCATTAGCCCTTCCTGAGATGGCTTCTTGATCATGACTCCAGGTGATTATCATAGCAGAAAACTGCCTGGATGCCAATCTTTACCATCTTTTGTTTTCTGTGAAGGACTTCCAGAGCAAATCTTGTATTTTTGTGCTGGTGGTAGGATTATTTTCTTTGAGCTCTCTGAATACACTGAAAATGTTTCTCTATGTTGACTTAGTTGAGAGGGAAGGGTTGACTGACTGAATAACAATAGCCCTTTACCCAGCTCTCACTAGGTATAGTTGCTTTGGTCATTTATACAATATCAATATCATATCAATATACTAAATTTCCTAGAGATGTTTTCTTCAAAATAGAGAATGAGAGAAAAGATGAGAAAAGAGATTTTGTAAGCATTTGAGTTATGTCCTGAGTTTTCTCTGGGATTGTCATCCTTATCTACGAAAGAACTTTCCTTCCTTAACATAAGCTTCATAAGGGCAGGAGTTTGGGCTGTTTGGTTCTTTCCTATATCCCCAGTGCCTAGAACAATGCCAGACACATAGCAGGTGCTCAGAAAATCTTTGTTGAATAAATTAATAATTATCACCCTTGAAACCTACCAATCAACAAAATTATTTGAATTTAGACTTTTTAACAGTCTTCTTTTTTCAGTAATTCCACTAGTTTTGAAAGACTATTGTTTAGGTCAAACGGTTGACTAAATTAAGTCTATAGATTTCAAAGTCTTTGTTGGAAGAAACAAAAGGAAAACACAAAAAATGATTTCAGAGTGGTTCCAAGATGTTGTAATTATATTTATCACATAATTACTTTTCAAGTTTCGGGTGTGCTTTAGCACATTTGGGCCAGATAAAATGAAAACACCTTTGCTTTTTTCATGGGGTTGAAGGTCCAGTGGAGCACAGGGCTTGTTTTGGGGATGAGCAGAAAGCATGCCCTTATTTCTGCAGGGTCAGAGAAGGTTTCAAAGGAGAAGTAGGATTCCAGTAGCCCTTCCTTGTTCTTTACAAAAGCACACTGTCTGAATTATTGTCTTGGCAGTACTAAGAGTTTAAAAAAAAAAAAAAAAAAAGAACAATAGCACAGTGAAGCAAGTTTTCAAAGAAATACTTGCAAAATCTTGTGGCTGCTGAGCCAAAGAAACTATCCTTAATTTCCATGACATCATCAGTTATTTTCTCCAAAGCAGGTACAAGGCGATTCACTTAGGTGTGGGAATAAAATATTAAAACTTCTATCCAAGTGAAAAGAAAGTGCTAGAATTCTATTTGTATTTATTTTTAACCAAATCTTTCAAATTTTATGTTGTGAATGTTTGTACAAGTGTATACACACACACACACACGCTACAAATATATGGAATACATTAGGGTGTGTTGTCAAAGTTTTCACTTATAGGTGTATATAATCAAAAAGGTAGATTGCCACTGACTAGTCTTTTGTTGATATTAAAGGTATTTGGTTAAAACCCAAACAAACCTGCCACTAACTAGCATATTATCACACTTTTACCATTATTCTCAATGACCTAAACTATAAATATACCCATATAAACTAAAAAAGCAGGGTTTGCAACCTTGGAGTCCCAAACAATAATTGTTTTCTAGAATAGTTTTCAATGTAGATAGACTGCACTCTTCCATCATGTAGTACAGAAATATTTTGAAAAATTCTTCCAGTCTCATGGCCTTTCCTCCCTCCTTAAATAGCGAAATGTCTTTGTTACTCTGTTATTATTAATGTATTGAGAATCTGGGGATCAAGAGCTTACCTACAGGAATTGTGTGATGTGACACAAGCCATTGTGCATCAAGGTTGAATGGCTTCCACACAGTATTCTGGAGGAATTCTTATTTTAAGTAAAAACCCTTTATGAAGAGCACATGCATGTAACTTGAGAGGCAATAGAAGAGTGGCTAAGAGGGTTATTGTGAGGATTAAACATACTTCTGTATATGAAAAGCACCGGGAACTGTGTCTGACACACATAACTTCTAAAGTGTTAGTGATGATGATTATTATTATTGCTCGTGTTAATATTTGTGCAGTATATATCTATATAGTTCTTTTCAATGTCTTAAGCATTCTTTCATTCAAACATGAGGATTTTTTTCTATGTTTAAAACATATTAATAACATACTTCAGAAAATATTTTTCCCTATTTTGCCAACTAATTCTAGTGATGATCTGATAATGACTTGATGTAAATGCTTCACAAAGCCCAAACGAATTTTTGGTTGCTGGGGGCTGGGGGAGAATAGTGGCCAAGAAGTAGGGTAACAGAAAAGGGCACCCTGATAGGATAATGCATCACTTAACTGAGATTTCAGAGGGGCATCTCTATCATCAGACGGAGGATGATGGTGGAAAGGACGGACTTTTAGGCATGTAACAATTAAACATGTCTTTATATGCTTCAATGTGTAACAGGACTCAGCAAAAGATTACACATTCTCATTGATGGGAGAAAAGTTTGCAAAAATGCATTTCTCTACGGAAGCCCCTGGAAGGAAGGGGCTGATGTGGAAGCCCCTGGAAGGATTAAGCTGATGTGGAAGGGAAACCATATTGAACAAGTGTAAGAAGTTATAATAGAGTCAAGGGCACGCAGGGGATCTACAAGGTGTCATAGTCTCGACTCTATCCTAGCTGCCTTCTGGTTTCTTGCACCTGATACAGAAAACGTTGATGGTCCCTCACCTGTATTTTGTACACTGTGGACTATTTTCAGGAAGTTTTAAACTACAAGGAAATTTTCTCTACCACCCCAAATATTTTCTGGATGCTTCTTCTTGCTCTAACTTTACATATGTGCAGAAAAATACAAATTAATTTTTGTTAGCAGTTGAAGAAAAATATAATTAACAAAAACCAGAATAGACAAAACATTGTTTTCTGTGTCCCATCTCATATGGCATGCCAAAGCCAAATGTGAATTACTAAGTTATTCTTTTTTTATGTCTTGGAACTTGTGTGTATCAGCACATAGCGATCACTTTAATTTTTTTTCAAGTTTATTTATTTATTTAAAGTCATCTCTTAAAGTGGGGCTCGAACTCACAACCCTGAGATGAAGAGTCGCATGCTCTTCCAAATGAGCCAGCCACATTATTCTGGTTATTTGTGTGGCTAATTGATAGCTTATTATAAATACCTCTCCACTTCTATATTCAGAAGGGTTACTCATACAAAATGAGAAAATAATTGGTAACACTTAAGTTGATATATAGGAAAGAGAATTTTTAGATTCTCCTTCAGGAATATCAGGACCCACAATACAGAGGAGATAGATCAAGGACTCTAACATGTTTTTATAACAGAGTACGGAATTTTCTATTGTTCTCAAACCTACCACAACAATCACAACATCCAGACAATTCCAGAAACTTCTGAAATAGTGTAGCTTGTGAATGCGAATTTCCAGTATCTCTTCCACCACATAGTAAAAGATAAAAAAACAAAAGATAATCTCACAGGCTGCCAGGAAGAAATCAAAAGTCGTGACATAGCGGATCAGCTTTACAGGCTGAAATTGCCAAGATGGAATCACACCGCCTGTTGCTGGAAATTCAACCAATAACCTGCATTGCAATAAGAACAGTTAAAACAGTAACAAAACAACAACAACAACAACAACAACAACAACAACACATGGATGCAGCCAGGAAAGGACATCCATCTACTCTGTCCCTGTACTAACAGGTCCTAAAATTGTAACCACAAGTCACCTCAAACTAGTGGCAGAATATTTTTGATCACAGCTAATAGCTGTGTTCTTGTACAATTCTGTGCCCCCAAAGGAACAAGGCTCCCCAAGTCCTCCTAAAGAGATTATTCCTCCTCAGTTTCCCCTTTACTTTTCTGTTACTTATACTGCTCAAAATGCTCTATAGTTCTTTTTTTTCAAACAAGAAGGATGTTTCTTGCCAACTTCCCATTTTATAGGTGTCACACTGAGAGAGTTAAATGATTCACTTAATGGTGCAGTTCCCCTATCAAACTAGAAATAGAATATCTACCTCCTTAATGTTAAGATTCTGAAAAGACCTTTAGTTAACTACCAGGTGTAACCTTCTCTTCTGTTACAGGATGCGTAGCCACACCCAGAGCCTGAGTATCTAAGACTCAAGCATGAGCAATAATCAGGTCCAGGCAGAGACAATGGTAAATTAGAACTGGTCAAAGAAGTATGAAAATTTTTCCTTCCTCTTCACTGTCAATCACTGTTTTTTGTTTTTTTCTCATTTGATGTGTTGGAGACCAGGGGCAATAAACAAAAACATGGGAGAGCAATACAGAAACAGCGAGCCTTGTTATAGCCTCAGTGTAAATGTGGAAGGCAGAAAGTAGCTTGTGTGTGTGAAGTAATCTCTTTTTGTCCTGTTCTGGCCTTGCATCTGTTAACTTCTCCAGAAACGTAGGCAGCAACATACAGAAAAGAAGTAATTGCCTTGACAATATTCACTCTTAAAGTATGGGAAGGAAGTGAAAGACATACTCAAGACCTTCTATGAATAGATATTTCCTTAAATGTCAATCAGAGTTGACTGCCTGAGTTGACTGTTTTTTTCCTCTTTCTATTTGCCCTGAAATCATTAGGAAAAGTTCAATAATAATTGCAATCATTATTCAATCATTTCTAGTAATAGCTGTTATTTGACTTAATGTGACATCATTTCCTGTGAAAGTTGTTAAATAAGTGGTCTGGGAAAATCCAACTGGCCTTGTAAAGCAGATTTGAGTTTAGCCTCAAAAATGATCACAAAATAAGGATATTATGAGAATTTATGCTTCTTATTTGGTAGGTATATATATGTGAAAGTAAGTCATGTCAGTGATGTCTGGGTGTTGCTGACACATTCACCAGGAGGATTAAAGTGGGTGAACTCTGACTCTCCCTTGCCTTGTTCTGCTTTTTTCTTTTTTTATAGCACATATTACCTTCTAACCTACTATTTGTTTCTTTTGTTTATTGTTTCTTGTCTATTATCTATCTCCTCCTGGTTTAACACAAGCTCTGCTAGAGCAGCTATCTTTATTTTGTTCACTGATGTGGCCCAAGTGCTGAGAACAGTACCTGACACATATTAAGTGTCCAATAAATGTTTGCTGAATAAGTGGATGAATGAACAAGAGGCCCCAGACAAGCCAGTAGGTCTTTGTTAGTTTCCTCACTGCTAACCAATGTGACCATGATGGCAATGTCACAGGATCTGTAGAAGGAATTTTATGTGCCTTTGGTGAATCTCAGTGTTAGCAGGTACCTGGGTATCCTACCAAACCTAGGCATACCCTCTGACTACTGTGCTTGTGTTCTGATAGCATGGGCATCATTTGAGAGTGGGAAGCTCAGGGAAATGAGTCACTGTTTGATAGCAGAGGCCGTGGTAACAGAGCATATAGCATTGATCATCATTATAATGAGTAAGAAGAGATGTTAGCAAAACACAGTGCTTTTTTTCTGAGAAGGTTCCAGCTTTGGGATAAACCTGGACCAGTCTTAAGGTTCTTTCCAACTCATAATATTCTAGGATTCTAGTTCCCTTTCCCCAAATATATTTATCCCACTGAGCCTTTGGTTTTCACCCTTCCCTTGCTGTCAGCTCTGATCTTTGGTAGTCCTTTAGTCAGCCGCAGGCAATGGTCTCCTGGTCTATCTCAAGACTAGGATATACATACAAAGACACTGAGGTGGGAGGGACCAGCGCCCTTGGTACACACCTGATCACACAGAACAGGTTAATGTTGGCGTTGTATACCGAAAAGTCAATAAAAGTTGCCCTGGTTCCTCGGTCCAGCCAGACATTGTTCTTGAGGCTAGCGACCTGAGCGGCTGTCTCCTCTCTTGTTCTTGACAAATCCAGGTAATAGCCAGCTCCACTATAGGTTGCAATCATTCCCCAGTGGCTACTCCCATTCAAGTCTTCTTCACTCGTGTATATCCAACTAATTAAAACATGAAATGAAAACAAAACAAACAGATAAAATCAGTGGAACACTTGTGGCATTTATAAAGATAGTTGGGGGACGCCTAGGTGGCTCAGTCAATTAAGCATCCGACTTCAGCTCAGGTCACTATCTTGCAGTCCGTGAGTTCGAGCCCCGCGTCAGGCTCTGGGCTGATGGCTCAGAGCCTGGAGCCTGCTTCCGATTCTGTGTCTCCCTCTCTCTCTGCCCCTCCCCCGTTCATGCTCTGTCTCTCTCTGTCCCAAAAATAAATAAACGTTAAAAAAAATTTTTTTTATAAAGTTAGTTGGTTCCTGGTGAGATAGAGTATGTAATAAATAAATGTAAGTCTTATCAAGCTGGGTAATGTGCTTGGAGTAGTGCTTCATAAATGTCTTTCTTTCTTTCTTTCTTTCTTTCTTTCTTTCTTTCTTTCTTTCTCTCTTTCAGAGAGAGCACAAGCAGGGGAAGAGCAGAGAGATAGAGAGAAGAGAGACACAGAGAGAGAGGATCCCAAGCAGGCTCTTCACTGTCAGTACAGAGCCCAATGTGAGGCTTGAACTCACAAACCAAGAGATCATGACTTTGAGCCGAAACCAAGAGTTGGACACTTAACTGACTGAGCCACCCAGGTGCCCCTAATTTTCTTTTTAAGTTTATTTATTTAGTTTGAGAGAGAGATAGTATGTGAGCAGGGGAGGGAGAGAGACAGAATTCCAAGTAGGCCCTACACTGACAGCACAGAGCCAGATGTAGGGCTTGAGCTCACAAACTGTGAGATCATGACCTGATGATTCAATCCCTTTACACTAAATCTAGCCAAAACCTAGAACCAGAGGCTTAACCAACTTAGCCACCCAGGCACCCCCTTATTTAATTCTTATACATTTATTATCCCCCTTTTAGGTACGAGGGCCCTGAAGCTTAGTGAGGTCAATTCAGTCTCGATGCTTTTGAAGGTATTGTCAGGAACCTATACCAACCAGGACTGTCTCTAGAACCTGTGCTATTAGCCCTTAGTTTATGTAGCTGCCTTCCCTGGGTAACTATACTCAGGGGCTAGATGACTCTATGCTCCCAGAGAAAACTGCAGCCAAGAAGTACAAGTTCATCAAGTGCCACTGTTGGCAACTGAACTAAACAAGACTCCACAGGGCATTTGGGTGTTTAATCCACAAGTATTGAGAGAGGCTCTCTTAGGAACCAGAGGCTTCTTTCGCATTAACAGGGATATAAAGATGGACCAAGTTCCTTTCCCTCTCACATTTATAGTAAGTAGGAAGATAAAAGTTGTAATTAAACAATTAAAATACAAGGTAGATGGATGATAAATCCAACAGAGAAGTATAGAGAAATTGCTCTGGCAGATCCTTGTCTGGGGTCCGGCAACAGCAAAGGTGCATAGAGAAAGCTTTGGGAAGAAGCCACAGCAGACCTGGGCTGTGAAAGATAAACAGGATTCAGGCAGGTTTAAGTGGATGAGAAGGGCATTTTCAAGCCTGAGCCAGGTGAGGCCGGAGAAGTACAAGGCATCCAGCTGGTAGTTGAGTTCAGCTCCCATATGATGAAGAAAGAAACGTTGAAAGGTAGACTGTGATCAGATTGTGAAGAGCAAGCACGAAGGAGTCACTGAGGGAAGGTTTCTGAGAGGCACTGAACGGAGTTCCTCTGGTGGCTGCAGGAAAGACTGGAGTGGTGAGGAATAGACACCTCATGTGCAGAAAAGCTGCCATAGCAGGTCTGAGATGGCCCTTTATTCAGAAGGCCTGCTTGCAAGATTGGGCCTTGGCTGCTCTGAACCTTGACTGATAAACAGCTCCCTATATTGACATAAAACTTTGATACATAAGAGTGGCTAACTGTGCCTAGCCTGTCTGTACAAACACAGTGGCTTATGCTCAACACCTTCTTTCCTCCTGGGAGTCTGGGATTTGGGTACATGCCAGGCAGTGGCTGCCTATGTGACCAGAAGCCGATAAATACCTCAGGCAGTGAGTCTCTAATGAGCCTCTCTGACAGATATTGTTGGGACTCGTTACTGGAGGAATTCGGCATGTCCTATGGGACTCCACCAGGAGAGGACTTTTGGAAGCTTGCACTTTGTTTCCTCCAGACTTTGCCCCACACGCCTGTACCTTCTTCTGCTTTTGCTTTTATCTTTTCACTGCATTAAACCTTAGCCACAAACATGACTAGATGATAAATCCTGTGAATCCTTCCAACAAATCCCTGAGCCAGGGTGTGGGCCTGGGGGACCTAACACAGCTCAGTTAGCAGTCCCTGCAATAGGCCAGACATGATGAGGCCTGAGCCAGATCAGTGATAGGAAGATAGGAAGACAGACAGGAAGGACAGAGATAGGACACTGCAGTGACCGTCAGAAGAACTTGGCCTCTGATTTGGAAGTTGGGGCAAGGGAGAAGTGACATCTGAAAAATGATTGGAGGCTCTTTGAATAATGCAAAGGAGAACAGACCCGATAAGAAAGTGAGGAATTCAGTTTGGTCAGACTGAATTATAGGAGCTGGTGGGACATTGGTGGGATATAGTGTTATTTTTTGTTTTCTGTCACTAGAACACAAGCTCTGTGAAGACAGGGGATTTGTTTCTGTTTTGTTTCTTGCTGTTTTGTTGCCCTAGCCAGCACCAAGTGCGTTTATAGAAAAAAGAGACCTCACTGGGAAAATGCCTGGCACAAGTAAACGCTCGGTACATTTGATGAAGAAATGATAAATTATCAAATAGGGATGAGAGAGGAAGTCAACTGAGTGTCAAGGGAAAAAATGTACAGAAAGAAAAGATCTGAATATAGAATGAACGTAGGAATAAGACAGAAGTGGGAGGGGTTAAGAGGAGGATTACAGAATGAAGGGAACTCAAGCATCACTCTCAGAAGTCACAAGAATGAACAATCAACACCGCCAAGTTCTGCAGAGATGCCAAATGGGATGTACATCAAGAATGGGTCAGTGGGTTGGCAAACTCAATAAATCCACTGGTGGCTTCCAAGAGAGATGTCCAAAGCACAGGTTTAAGCTTTAAGGGGTGAATCAATGGTAAGGAAATGGACGTGGCGAGTGAATGCTATTCTTGCCGGAAGTTTGGAGTTCAAGGGAAGGAGGAATGGGAGTAATTTGAGAATAGGGCAGAATCAAGGGGTGGTTTAGACACATGGCAGTCCATCCATGGTGGATGGACATCACCCACTCACCCATGCCTCCAGCAGACATTTACTGAGTAGCTTCAGACAGCAGGCAGTGCTCAAGGCTTTGAGAATACAGCAGTGAACAAAATACAGTCCCCACCCTCAAGAAGCAGGAGTGCTGATAAGGAGCTGATGGTGGCAAGGAGCCACCCTAACAGTGTAATTAATAGAGAAGAAGCAATGTGGTTTAGTAGAAGAAACATGGGTTTTGGAGTCAAGCTGGTTTAAGTGCTGTGACACTTTGGGTAAGTGAGCTTCAGTTTTTTCATCTACAGAACGGAGATGACACCTATTTTCAGAGTTGTTTTGTGAAAAGCAGATGAGATAATGCATGAAATCCCTTCTTAAGTAGCGTCTGGTAGTGGCTGTATCCATTTCTCTCACTAATGATATGAAATTGAGTAAAATATTAGACAAAGTACCATAGTTTAAGGGCAGGAACTAGAAAAAGGAGCAGTAGACAAAATCATTACCAAACCTGGAAGAAATGTCTTTGGGATGATTCAATCCCTTTATGCTAAATCTTCTGACGTTTACCTAGTTTGCTCCTTACGGACCCTGGGACTAAATAAAATATGCATCGGATGATAAACAAAGAATCTGATCATTGGAGAGCTGTTTGCCCCCACAGTATAATTGACAAATCTGGAGTGTGGGTGTCTCAGTTCCCAAGAAAGGGATCTAGGGGAACTGATAGAATTAGGTTAGAAAAGTTTAGAAGACACTTCTAACCATAATGACTCACTCAGGGGCAGTGACCCTAAGAGGGCCACCTTGGGACCGCTTGAGAGCTCTTCTTAAATCTTTATAGTAACTACCGTCATTCTAAAAGTAATGACTATCCTCCCTTAACACACAAGATATTTTAAGTATGGTTACAAAAGAATACCAAAAATCCCTGCAAATACCCACAATGACAATACATACTCAACATCATAAACACATCTTTGAGAGGACAGGCTTTAAACCAGACAAAAAAAACTGCCTCCCAAGCTTATTAGACACTTTAAATAACTGTACTATGAACAAAGATATATTTGTAAATTCTAGTAAGATGAGAATTTCTGTACCAGAATAATTTCCAGTAATAACCTAGTGAATTATATCAATGGATCTAGAAAAATAGGAATGAGGCATCTTAAAAGAAACCACCAAAGGCCCAGATAGCCTCTTTCTTGTGGGCCATGTTTCTTGTGTCAACAATTTAGCCTGTTGAAATATTTGTGTGCAGAAATTGAAGGGGGTAAAAAGTAGAGAAAACCTGAGAAACCAAAAGTCAATTTGGCCATCGCCTCAAGTGTAAGCACTGAAGGCTCACTTAAAGCATCTTCTCCTTGGTTGGGGTTAGAGAATAAATGATGAATGAATGAATGAATGAATGAATGTCAGTGAGAGGCAAGGACGCATGGCAACGGGGCACAGACACTTACGCCGTTCCATTTCTTGGACCGAACGGAGCCCTGTCTTCACTACTGACAGAGTAGACATCATAGCACTCTTTAATCTCATCTCTCAAGTCCTGGGGGATAGAACAGGACCCGTTCCTGACTTTGAGCTGCCGTATACGTGGTACGCCTAATAGGAGGTTCTCGTAGTAGATGAAGCTTCGGTTGTCGGCGTCAGTATTGTTGCTGGGTTGTGTCTTCCAGTAAAGCCCATCCAATAAGGCACCTTCTGTGAACTGAAAGTGAAGGAAACATTTAAAAAAATTTTTTTTAATGTTTATTTATTTTTGAGAGAGAGAGGGACAGAGACAGAGAATGTGGTGGTGGGGGGTGATGGCGCAGAGAGAGAGGGAGACACAGAATCCAAAGGAGGCTCCAGGCTCTGAGCTGTCAGCACAGAGCCCAGTGAGGGGCTTGAACTCACGGACCATGAGATCATGACCTGAGCCAAAGTTGGACGCTCAACGGACTGAGCCACCCAGATGGCTTCACCCCGTGAAGGAAACATTTTTGAAAAGTTCTTTGAAAAGCTCCAAGCTTAGCGGCTTGCTTTGCACTTTCCTGGAATGTTTGCATGACCAACAGTTTGGCAACTCTGTGAACATGGTAGCATGACAAGAGTGGGTTTCTCTGTCAGAAAGATTAGGGTTGGATCTTGCTCCCCTGCTTACTAGCTGTGAGGCCTTGAGCAGGATCCAACTTCGAGCCAAGGTTCCTATATCTATAATACTCATTAAAAATATATATATATCCATTTTTTTATATGGTTGCTACCCTTGGTGCCTAGGACTAAAGGTGGGGGGTGTGGTTTACATAAATCCACAACTGTGATCATTTTACTTTTCCCTTATTAAAATAACATCCCACATAACCATGGTTCCAAACTTGCTTGGAGAGGAAAAGACTACAGTTTTGATTACCAGTCTGCCATCTGGTGGATCTTTTAAGTGTCTGGACTATTTTGTCACATTGTGAACTCTAACTGCCCCTGCCCCTGCTTTACCATGGAATTGTGTATATGTGAGAAGTCTCTCATTAGTGTGCCTGTAGGGAAGAAGAAGCTGTTTCTCAGTGTCTTATCCTTATCAGACAATCAAAAGAGATGGATTGCTTTGCTCTGTTGAGGTGGGGAGAGATTCATATTATACAAGAGTGGTTTTGGATGCCAAGTATTTGGATGCCAAGATGTGTAATACACTCTAATTCCTGATGCCTAACTAGGCATCAATATTAATGGGTCCACATGGTCCAGTTTCCTCTATCTTTACAACCACCAGCTCTGACCCCAGCATTTAGTAAAAATTTTAGAAAGCATCTCTGCAGGAAGAAACAATTGTTTCCTTTCCAATTTCCCTTCCAATTTTCCTAGGTTCTGAGCACCATACCTCCCAGATCAGTTTAACATTTTTCCTATGGTATCACTCATAGCTTATCCTCTGCTACTATGTTGGATCTTGTGCAATTTGGGAAGGCTGGATTGAGTTTCACATTAGAGATCTCTGAAAGAAAGTGCCTGCCTTATATCAGGTGCTGTTCTAGAGTATATGCCATCGTAAACAAGGAGACAAAAGACAAAACAAAAACAAACAAAAAAGCAAGACTAAATAACCAGATTTTGCCCTTATTAGGCTGTATATCTAGGAGATAGTCAACAGATATTTATTGAATCAAGAATGGATGAATGAATTATAGACTAGGGTGAAGAAGTTCCTGTCAGGCTAGAAAAAAAGTCCATTTTTCATACTCCCTAGCCATGTGTAAGCATGCTGAGTCTTAGTCTCCTCATCTACCACCCGGGGCACAACATTAGCACTTACCTTGTGTGGTTACTATGGCACTAAAGAAGGTAAAGTATGAAACATTCAACATGCTGCAAGAAACATACAAGATTCTCAACTGGACCATAACTTCCAACAACTCACCATAACCTACATCTCACTCGGTGTTAGGCACATAATGGGTCCTATATATACTGGTGAATTAATTTATGAAGCCAAATGAATAATTTTCAGTGATAAAGAGGTACTTTGAAAGTCATTTACAAAAACAAAACAAAAAACAAAACAAAAATAGAAAAGTCATTTGTAAATACCTTCCAGAAGTCTTCCATTGAAGAAAGAGTTTTAAAGTTTGTTTTCTCTGTTTTGGACACTGGGGTGTCCAAGAAGAGTTGCGACATTATCCGGGTGTAGTAGTACACACTGGAACTCATCATCCCATAGGTCACTGGAACACAGAAAGAGCCACATAAACCCTGTGAGGGAACCCACACACTTACTAGGACACTCCCACTGAATGGGTAGGTATCCACAAACAGTCTGCTCTGTCCCTTGCCTTCCTTCCCTTCACCATTCTTCTAGGATCTCTCCCTAGCTCTCAAGCCTATAAAAGAAATAAATTAACATTGGCTTATGTGAAACAAAACTGGCTTACTAAAGAGCATTAAGTTAAGATCAAGTGCCTTTACTTGACATCTGGGACATGGCTATTCAACTTCATCTCCCCCTCCCCACCCAGATCAGCCCCTCAACACAGGGAGGCTGATCTGCATGGGTTCCTACTGAAGCCATGCTGAGTGTCTCGTCCTGAGGCTGTGCATGTGCTGTTATTCTCTCTACAATAAAACGGGCAGGCGATTCTCTGTTCTACATCAATTCTCCACCCTTCTCTGCTCTGCATACTGTGGCTGACCTCTACAGATGGTACCACGTAGGCTCCCTTGACCTTTGACATCCCATGCATTTGGCCCATAGGGGGTGGAACAGGAAATGGGGGGGGGGGTGCTGAGGAAAAAGAGATTGGGTTTGTTTCCTCCACCCCTCCTCCATTCCCTCACCACCTGGATGCACTTTGGCAGGGGACCCTCTAACCTTGGCCATAGTTGCTGGGGGAATCTCTCCTCCCACAGCCATACTGGGTTCATGCCATGCCACTCCCTCCCCTTGTCCCCTCAGGCCTGGAGGTGGTAACTGTTCTGAGGGCCTCACTCCCCTTGTTGGTTCCCATAACCCTGCCCCACCTTTGGACATAGTGCCTTCATTAAACGTTCTTTAATTACCACTTTGAGTTTTCCATCCCTTTCCTTGCAGGATGATAACACAGACACATCTTCCTCCCATCTACCTATCAAATCTTGTATGGAACCCTCTAAACTCAAGCTATACTCCTTCCATAAAGATTTTCTGATTATATCAGCTCATTCTGAATGGTCCTAGAGGGAGGTAGGAGGATTAGGTTACAGGAGATCAAAGATTGAATCCTGGCCTGCCTGCTGTCTACTATGTGAACTATGCAAGCTGCTTAAATTTTCTGAGCTTCAGCTTTGTTTTCTGTAGGATGGGGATAATTAGCTACCCCACAGGAGTTTTTGGTGCTTAAATAAAAATAATAACTAAAAATTACCCAATACAGTGGCTGACACTTAAATATCCAACAATTGTGGTTCTTCCTCCTTAATCAGCTTGCTATAACACCTGCATTAAAAATTTCAGTATTTGAACAAGGAGACGGCTGTCTTACACTGGACTCTAGCAACTGCATGTGTAATACACTCTAATTCCTATAACTAGCTGACAAAAAGCTTCAAGAGGAAACACTTCCCTTTTATAATTCTTTTGACCATAGTTCTAAATATCCAACAAGTGATTAACACTTAGCTGATTCTGTAATAATCTTAAGGCATCGTAAAATGCATTTTATTTTATTTATCTATTTTTTAAAGTTTATTGATTTATTTTGAGAGAGGGAGAGAGTGTGAGCAGAAGGGCAGAGAGAGAGAGAGAGGGGATCCTAAGCAGGCTCATGAATCGTGAGATCATGACCTGAGCTGAAATCAGGAGTCAGATGCTTAATCAACTGAGCTACCTAGGTGCCCCATAAAATGCATTTTAAAACCTTGCATTAAATGATCACTAAATACCTATCAAATCTTGTATGGAACCCTCTAAACTCAAGCTATACTCCTTCCATAAAGATTTTCTGATTATATCAGCTCATTCCGAATGGTCCTAGAGGGAGGTAGGAAGATAACTTACAGGTTATCCCTGTAATCCCTTCACTAAAAGGGGGATTAAGTGCTATTTAATAAAATATCTTCCTCATATAGTTCCCTTCTCCACCTGAGCAGCATAGATAATTAAGATTATTTAAAAAGAGGAGCAGATAATAGTGATTCAAACATAAGTGTGTTTTAGAGTCCACCTCGAGCAGTCAGTGGATCAGCAAATACATACAATCATGCGGCGTATCTATTTTATCTGGAGGGAAAGGAATGTTTTCCAGTCCCCTTAGTTTTAGACTCCCTCACCTGTCCTCCTGCAACCCACAAATTAGGGTAAGAACATTCCTCTTCAAGTGCTCCATGACTTGCCACCTCTCAAAACTGTACTGGGCCACAGTTAAGGGTTTAGACTTTTAATCCATTCATATTTATGGGACAGAGTGCTTATGAAGATAAGGAAGGTGTGATCTCTGTCCTCAAGAAGAGAAGCTAATAAGTATCCCTGGGAAGAGCATTGTCCAGCCAGCTCCCATAGAGGGATGGACAGGGTACAATAAACTCTACAGAAGCTTTCTGTGGATCCAGAGACAGCTGAGGGAACAAAGCTGATATGATGCTAAAGAAAAGAAGCGAAGGATCCCCAAAGCTGAATAAAAAATTATTAAGTTGATTTTTTCAGTTAACTTGAAATTTGAATTTGCTTTGGATTGACTGATTAATATAGATCATTCATTCTCAAATTTTTTACCTGTGGGTTTTATTGTTTAAAAAGATTTATGACAGATGATTTAAATATTTTGATGTATAAATATGCAATAGTTCTCTATGTATATAAATGTGAGTATTTTAGCCACTGATTAAACATTGTAGCTCTCTTACTTTCCTATATTTTTAATATCGATTGCTTTTGAAATTCTCAGGACTTGTATGAAATTTCACGCTTCACTAAAAGGGAAGTGATGCGTCCCCTTGACTATTTAGCACCATCTGTAAGACATCTAGAGAAACAATGCCATCTAGCTTTGAAGGGATGATTATTCTAACACATTGAATCAGCGAATATTAACTCAGCTCCTCCCTTGTACCAGGCCCTGGGATAATCCATGGGATATCTTTTTAATTTTTTAATTTTTTTTTTTTGAGAGAGAGAGAGAGAGAGAGAGAAAAGACAGAGACAGAGAGCACCTACAAGTGTGTGCCCACAAGTGGGAGTGGGGCCAGAGGGAGATGGAGAGAAACTCAAGCAGGCTCCACCCTCAACACAGAGCCCAATGCGGGGCTCCGTCTTACAACCCTGAGATCATGACCGGAGCTGAAATCAAGAGTCAGATGCTTAACCAACTGAGCCACCCAGGCACCCTCTCCATGGGATATCTCTGAGAGACAGCTTCATACACTCCAGGAGTCAGCTGTACCATGAGTCCATATTAGGAAAAGTTCTGTGTTAGTGAGCAAGAAGTACTAGCAAACAAGACAGAGAGTGAAAATGGGCAAAGCTGTCAACATTTTGTAAGAGCACCTATGTGGCATCTCTGAGATGTGCCTAAGAGCATCCCTTTCGCCCTCTCTGTGCTGAGGGAGACAGGTGCATAAACCAGTCTGGCAATCCAAGGTGAGGATTGCAGTGAAACAGGTGGGCCTGGACTTCAGCACAGCTCAGGGAGGTGGGATAGTTGATAAAGGCTTCTCACTGGATCTGCCTCTTGAGCTGATCTTGAGGGATGAGGAAGAACTGAACAGACCAAGAAGGTGACAGCCTAGGTCAAGGCCTTTCTGAGACTCACAGTGGTGTGGTGTGGTTGAAGTAACAGAAGTCATAGGGAGTGGCAGGTCCGAAGAAGGTAAGCAAAGACTGTATAATGTCTTTATTATGTAAATATTTTAAACTTTATCTTGAAACTGAGGGATTATAGCATGTTAAATGGAAGAGTAACCTGGGTTAATCTGGTTTCAGAGACCGTAATCTGGAGCAGTGCCTGGGAGTCCTAAAAGTCCAGATATTAGATACTAAACAATGTTGTCTAAGGTCACTGAGTCATCTTAAAACTTAAATAAATCTTGTCACTTCTCTACTTAAAAAACCCAGCTTTCCACTGTAAACCCCTTACAAAGCCTACCAGACCTATAGGGTCTGGCCCCTGACCACCTTTCCATCCTTATCTGATAGTACTCTCTTTAGTAACTGTCTTCAGTTTCTGGAATGTTCTGAGCTTTTTCCTGCCTCAGAACCTTCACTCATAAAGTTCTCTCTGCATCTGACTGGCTCCCACTCTTAATTTAGGTCCCAGAGAGGCCTTGTCTGTAGGGGAATCCTCCTCCCCGATTGTCTTGTTTCATATTACTTCTGCATTTAAGGGCAGGGCCTAAATCTGTTTTTAATTAAATTACTGAACAGTTGACTGAATGAATAAATGAATAATCCAGGACAGAGATGACAAAGGTTAAAATAGGAACAACAGTGATGTATGAAGGAAGGCAGATTCGAGAGGCACTAAAGAGGAAAAATGAGAAAAGTGAGGGAAATCATCTAGAATGATGTGTAGCTTTGGGGAGAGGCATCATGTGGGTAATGTTCACATTAACTCAGAGAGAACATGAGTGAAACGAGTTTGGATGGGGAGGATGACGGGTTCAGGGTTAGGAATGTTAAGGATGAGATTGCTAGGAGATACACCAGTGGAGATGCCTGATAGAAGTTGGCACAATGTTTGTAGTTCATGAGCAAGGTCTAGGGGGGACCTGGAGTCACCAGCATCAAGTACCAGTTGAGAATGTGGAAAAGATCCCCGAAGAGAAAGCCAAAGATCCAGTTGCAGAGAATAAACTGGCTAAACACATTTCATAAGGAAAAAAACTAAAAGTGAATAGAGCAAGGAGAAACACAGAAAGAGAGGGAGTCCTAGAAGCCAAAGAGAAGCTTCTAAAAAGCCAAATGCCATGCGACCAAATGCCAGAAAAACCTGGAAAGAGCTCTAAAATTTGGCAATTAAGAGGTCCCTAAGTGGGGTGCCTAGGTGGCTCAGTCAGTTGAGTGTTTGACTCTTAATTTCAGCTCAGGTCATGATCTCATGGTTTGTGAGTTTGAGCCCCATGTTGGGCTTTGCGCTGACAGTGCAGAGCCTGCTTGGGATTCTTTCCCCCACTTCCT
>NC_064811.1:70904995-70988251 GCF_023721935.1 Panthera uncia | reverse complement strand
TTTTTGGGTTCTTCCCCCCCCCTCCCCCCCCCCCCCCCCCTCCCCCCCCCCCGCCCCCTCTCTCCCCCCCTTTCTTTGGCTTTCTCTCAAAAAAAACAAAAAAAAAAAAAAAAAAAAGGTCCCTAAGTGACTTTGGTGAGGCCTTTCAAGAAGTACAGGTGAGACCACAGAATAAACAAGAGAGGTGAAAAAACATTATTAAAACTTCCAAATATTTTAATCCAGTTTTGGTTAAAATTTGAAGGAAATTGTAAGTAACACACTGAGATGGAAATCTTTGAGGGATAAAGGCTGACACAGGTGCTTTTGCGAATGACTATACTGAGCTCGGATTACTTCTTCTTTTGAAACAAAAGAGAAAGATATGTAGTATTAATAAATGTTATCACAAAGACATAAAGAAGAGAAAGCTATGCACATGGAGTACAGACTATGTATAAATTAATATTTATAGAAGAATAAATACACATTTCTTGTCATGTGGTTTTTGCTCAATTTACTGAAAAGGACAGAGAGCTTTGTGGGCATAGGCAGTCTTTAACAGTTACTTTCCATGGACTACAGCCTGTGATCTTAGGACTGAATATGTTTGCTGTGAGAAGCTGTTGGAATGTTTGTCACCGGAAATTGAACTAGCTTCCCACCAATGTGATGATTAACCCATGGCCTTTGATTTCCCTGACCTAGTTATCAACAGTGAGTCTCCATGGATTCTCTTGCAATGAGGAAAACTATCTTGATTAGACAACAATCCTTGCAAGATTTTTACAAGTAAAAATAAAATATTCATTTCCTTTTTATTGAAATATAATTGACATATAATATAGTATAAATTTAAAGTGTACAATGTGTTGATTTGATACTATTCATTTAATTTCTTAAGAATTTTTTAATTTTAGGGGCGCCTGGGTGGCTCAGTTGGTTAAGTGTCCGACTTCGGCTCAGGTCATGATCTCACCGTTCATGAGTTTGAGCCCTGTGTCAGGCTCTGTTCTGACAGCTCAGAGCCTGGAGTTTGCTTTGGATTCTGTGTCTCCCTCTCTCTCTGCCCCTCCCCTGCTCATGCTCTGTCTCTCTCTCTGTCTCTCAAAAATAAATAAATATTGAAAAAAAAATTTTAATAAAAAAATTTAAAGAAGCATTTTTTAATTTTAATTTTTTTAGAATACTAGAATATCTTCTTCCAGAGAAAAAGAAATGGAGACACACAAATTACTTCTTAGAAGGGCTCTTCCTGTCCTAGGATACATCATGCTATTTTAGGACTATGTTGTTCATTTCTCCAATTTCAATACTTCTTTGGACACTAGTGAGTTTAAAGTTAAAGACTTTCTCACAATAACTGATTACATTTTCTACTCTATAAAATATGTTCTATTTTCTACTCTGTAAAATATTTACTGAGGTCTTGGTGTTTTTCTCAGTGACTTGTGGGTTACAAATGTGGTAAGGTATTAACCCTTTGTAATATTTCTTGTAAATATTCTTTACAATTGTTTTCTGCCTTTTAATCTTATCTATTTCTTTGACATGTACAAATACTACATTTCTATGATGCTAACTCAACTAACATTTCTTTATGATTTCCATTATAATGTCTAAACACAGGAAATTTGAGAAACTTCAAAGACTGGAGGGAGCAGAAAAAAAGAAGAGGCAAATGTATTTTTATCACAGATTTCACCAAAGACTTTTTTTTGCCATTTCCAAAGATCTTTAATAATATTTATTCCTTTCCTTAACTTTAGCATCTAAGTCACACAAAGAAATACTCTTACTATTTATAACAGTAACCCATATAAAAATAAGTACTTTGATGGTAGATTCATAGCAACCTTAGGTTTCAAGTAAGAATAAATTCTAAATTACAAAGAAAATAGGATTACCTAGTCCCCATGTTATTTCTCTCCTCTGGGTTTATTCAGACTGATTTTAAAGATACAAGGGTTTAGAACTAACACTGATAAAATGGAAGATAACCTTTGAGGGACACTTAGGGGCTCCAAATAAATGCTCAAACAATTAGAACCTATACTTCTTAGAACCTACTGATGAAAGAGTTCGGCCGTGGTCAACGATCTCTGGGAAGAATTTTGCTTTTACTATTCTCACATGATAGTACCTAGGATCTTTTGGTGTATTATTCCCAACCTGCACAAAATCTTTCAAAATAAGTATTTCACAGATACAGGAAGGTTAAATAACTTAGTTCAAGCTTACCTAGTATATAAGTAGTGGAGCTGGAATTTGAACTCAGACCTCTGTTGATGCAAAAAAAAAATCTATACTTTTCCTACTGTGTCAAGCTGCCTTCCAGATCCCTATCTATTTCATATCAAGAGCTTCCCATGTGCAAGGCATAGGGCTAAGTACATTCTCTCATATACCCACAAAGTAATGAGTTTGATATTATTGGCCTTCTGATATTGATACTGTTGGCAAGATTTTAAAACTAGTAATTAAAGAGATGGTTTCTGAGCAATGGGGAAAGGGTTCAATCACTAGGAGCCAGTAAGGCATTGCTAGGAATAAATCATGTCTGCTTATCTCATTTCCTTTTTGATTCGGCCAACAGCTGATAGCAGAAGAATGATGGAGTTATTCAGACGGGCATTAATAAGAAAAAGTCTTTCTTATTAACCTATTTCTTGAACATTCTGACCTATATGATAATATAATTCAGTGAACTCCACTCAAAGAGCTTTCACTAATGGATGATGCTCTTAGATCAAACTTTTTTTGATTTATTATTAATTAATCAGGATAAGAGCATGGATGATATCAACTCTATTGATCCAGTGAAGCCAAGAGGAACAGCTGATACTGACATGAATGACTCCAAATCCAAGATAATTTCAACAGATTGGAATGATAAGCAGGTGCTAATAAGATGGAATTTAACAGAGCTGAAAGGGAAGTCCTTTCAGGACTCTGTTCCAGGAAGAAGTGTTCAAATACTAGCTGGGGAACACAGTGATTTATAGTTTGGGGGGAAGAGACTGAGGAATCATTTACGTGAAGGGTCAGGTGATGGGAGGGTGCAGGAGCCACAGCTTTGTATCTGAATAAGGACACTCATAGTCCCACTTTTTCCATTCTTTCATCATGAGGCTCCTACTATACTTTCTTTCTTTTAAAGTTTATTTATTTGAGAGAGACAGAGACAGTGCAAGTGGGGAAGGGGCAGAGAGAGAAGGAGAGAGAATCCCAAGCAGGTTCGGAGCTGTGCAGAGCCTGACATGGGGCTAGAACTCACAAAACTGTGAGATCATGACCTGAGCTGAGTTGGATGCTTAATGGACTGAGCCAACCAGGCAGGAGCTACTGTACTTTCAAAGGGACCTGATAAACAGAACATGTGCAGGGGGAATTTCTATCGTGTGGGTACTCAAAGGCATATCACCAATGACATGATTAACAGTTAAAGGAACTGAAAAGGTTTAACCTAGAGGTGACTTAAGGGAGACTTGAATGGCTGTCTCCAAACTTCTGATAGGCTAAATTGGAGAACTTGGTAAAGGTACTTGGTAAAGGTGGGCTTGGAGGGGGCACTGAGAGAGGAAGTTAGACAGCGGTAGACTTGGCTTCATATAAGGAAGAACATTCTAACATAGCCATAGAAAAATGAAATGAATTATTTAAAAGAAGTAAGTCCCTTAACTTGAAACTGTTACTCAATCAGACATAGGATGCCTGACCACTTGAGAGGAACGCTGGAGTGCAATTTTAGCATTCAGTGGAGGTTTGATCATATGGTTGCTAAGATCCCTTCTTAACCAGAGAGTCTACAATATTCTGAAAATAAAACTTTGCCTATGTAAAATATGTAGCTACTGGTATAAGAAAAAAATGTGATTAGTGTGAAAAGGAACAAAAAAGCTTTAAAAATTCTAAAATAAACAAGAGAACCCTAATTATATGCCTTAAGGCATGTTTCCTAAAACTCTAGCTATTTGGTTTATCTATCTGGCCTAGATCCCAAACTTGTCAGTGCATCTGAAAACTCACTTCTCTGGGACACATCTAGAAGGCTCTGATTTAGCAGATCTGGGCAAACGGCAATTAAAAAAAAAATTCTCTTGGTGATTCTGATGCTCAAGCAGTTGGTGTGGGCTGGGGGAGGGGGTGGGCACAGAAAACCTAGACTTACTTATAGGGATACTTACATTTTGCATAAGACATATATGTATGTATGTGTCTATGTCATGCTTAAAAAAACTTAACAATGATCCCAATTAACCTGTTAATATTTAAGGCCACTGTAGTTTAATATTTAAGCTCCTATGCAGGGAGCAAAATCTCCTTCAATATTCTAAGCTCTAACAGCTTAGAACATAAAAGTTAAAGATACCACATCTCTGCCTTTACAACTCTTATTGTAATGAATAGATCTTTTCAGGCTTTTCAGCATTTCTATCATAGACAGAATGTTTCAAAAAGTAATGACAGGGGTGCCTGAGTGTCTCAGTCAGTTAAGTGTCCAACTCTTGATTTCAGTTCAGGTTATGATCTCGCTGTTTTTGAGTTCAAGTCCCCAGTTGGGCTCTGGCACTGGCAGCATGGAGCCTGCTTGGGATTCTCGCCCTCTGCCCCTCCCCCACTCGCGTTTTCTCTCTCTCTCTCTCTCTCTCTCTCTCTCTCTCTCTCTCTCCTCTCTCTCCCTCTCTCTCAAAATAAATAAACTTAAAAAATAAAAATAAAAAATAATTAATGACATTTCCTTTCTAAACAAGTAACAGAAAAAAACCAAGAAGATGGATGTTGTTGACACATACAAACTTTGTAGCTTAAATAACTTCTTTTTTGCTTAAGTTCCCACTTGGAAATGCAAAGTCTCAGAAAATATAAAAAGAAGTCATTCCCTGTTAAAGCTCATCAAGAGCTGACTAGCATTAATAAAAACTGTGTGTGGGAATAGTAAATAAATCAGTATTCAATTTCTTTTTTTTTTTAATTTTTTTTTAATGTTTATTCATTTTCTGAGACACAGAGACAGACAGAGCATGAGTGGGAAAGGGGCAGAGAGAGAGAGACACAGAATCCAAAGCAGACTCCAGGCTCTCAGCTGTCAGCACAGAGCCGGATGTGGGGCTCAAACTCATGAACTGCGAGATCATGACCTGAGCCGAAGTCGGACGCTCAACTGACTGAGCCACTCAGGCGCCCCAATCAGTATTCAATTTCTTAAAATTACAACTGAAACTTAAATGTTTCCTCAATCCTTTATGTTCAACTTAGAAACCTTTTTTATTCTTTTTATATAAATCTGATAAATTCAAAAAACTTTTTGCACTTAGTCAACTGAATTCAAGGTGGTCAATTTTAATGTACTAGGAATGGCATTATCAAACTGTTGATTAAATTTTGATTTTTTCCATATACAAAGAAGGGGAGTCCTTTCAAGATTGGCGTTAATTTTTCAGCATTTCTAAGTGTGCACGATAAGAATGAACTCCTTTCCCAGGAGTATGGTAAGAGGTCCCGGTTGCCATAAATCTGCTTCCTTGTCTGTTCTCATAAAGGGCTTTCGAGAGAACAGGACAGGACTCCCATCATTCAGTCCTCTTTGATTGAAAAGATAAAACCCATTGTCTATGACCTTCTGGACTCAGAAGCAAATGGTTTCTAAGACTTGTTTCTGGCTAAGGCTGGACTCCCCTCCTTTCCCCAAGGACGCATGGACATATGAAAGAAGAGAAGAAGAAAGAGGTGAGTCTGCAGTAAGTTTCCTTAGAGTACATGTCCAGTGCTCATTGAAGATTTGGAAGATATTAAGAACTAAATGAAGGAACCCACACAACAAACATATCAAAATCCAAAAGACTGGGACTTTTAAATATGTATATGTATATCCATAAAAGCAGTATTAGGTGACATTATTTGTATTTCCTGAAAGTTACACTTGGAAAGCCGTTTTGCTAAAAATAATTCTTATGTAGACTTTACATTAACTGATGTAAAAATAGTGACTGTGTATTTACCAGGAAATCTAATACAAAAATCCTTTTACTTGGTTTCTTGGTGTCTGGCAGTTTGCGAGATGCGTGTCATAGTGAAAATGGTCACAACTGGCAATGAACTGGCCAATCAGATAATGCTGAATTTTAATTAATGTTTACCAGAGGAGAGAGGAGGGCTTTACTAAATTCTAAATTGAAATTGAAAACAGAGAACTCCTGAATTAACCCCTCTGATGCATACACAATTCCCTTCAATTATAGTTTTGACAGGTCAAATATTTTCAAAACTTTTCTTTTAGTAGGAGAAAATGTTCTACTTACAAATGCATAAGACTATGAGAAAAAGGAGGTATGTGGCCAGTTCCCGTAAAACACTTTTAAGATACTTCTCACGGTTAGTGTTGCTTTCTTCCATGAGTCTTGTTCCCCAGAGACCTTTAAAATAATGAAAAATATGACATTTTATTTTTCAAATAATGAATGGCAGAAAAAACATATAAAATAAATAGCATAACCTTTAAGGGAGATTCTCCTGCACTTTTCTTGGCATGCTCTGAATGTAACTGGGAAATTGTTTAGCAGGAGTGCCTTTTACTTTAGAATATATCAACCTCTACTGTCCCCCCAAATATGCAAATCACAAGGCGACAATCTGATCATTGTCTAAACTCCCAATCCTATTAGAAAATGGCTTAATAAAAATTTAGGAAGAGAACAGGAAATGAGGGCAGCCTAGAAGAGCAGATTAAATACTTGTGCAAACACATCACCTCTTCCTGTGTGGGGGGAGGACGCAACCTGGCAATTATCCTATTACTGAACCGTTAGTACATGATGTAACTGCATGGCACATGATACCTTTCAGGTCACCCTGATGAAAAGAAGGGCTGCTTGGACCATCATTTCACTAGGGGAATATCCATTAAACTTCTAGCACGCTGGCATAAAATCTCTCTACTCTGTACCCATCTTTGTCCTTAAGAAACTCAATGCTGACTGACTACACTAAACATGCTAAGCTTAACAGATTTTTAAAATGCTAATTAACATATCATCTTTAAATTAAAAGCAACAATCATCCAACTTCTCTCTCTCTCTCTTTGGAGAAAGAGTAAAATCAGCAACCATGTTCCACATTTTAGCAGATGGAAAAAGTGTTCGGCTGGCTGAGTGGGATGACATACCCTCCGTGAGCTTGCTGGAGGCAGTTACCGCAGTTTTGGACTCAGCCAGCAGAAAGACATGGTGGCCATCCAAAACCCCCATTAATGAACAGTGTGGTAAAGTCACATTTCTGGTTACTTGGAAGAGACTTAGTATTTTCCAAAAAAGACAAACTTCTCAATCCTCTCAGTTAGATTAGGTCGGCTATGAATGGCAGCCAACCTGGCCCCTGCATTCTGCCTTACACTCCTATTCCACAGACTTGAACCCCTTCAGTCACTGAAACTCACACAGCCACTGGAGCCACCATGACACCACACAGAGAACAGGGAGAAACGGTATCCAGGCTTTTACTTCATAAAAATGACTTCATCACTAGTGTTTATGTATTTTTTAAGTCTTAGAATAATACATTAATTTTACTCCTAAATTTGGATATTTCATTTCCTTTTCTTTTTTCTCTCAAATTTCCTTTAGGAAAATCAACATCGGAATTCAAAGACACTGTGTTACGCATCACAGGTTTCAACACACGGAAAGTGGAGCATGACTTATGACCAGGTTTGCTTCTGCCAAGATCTGGTAGTTGTCAGGGAATTACTCACTCAGAAGAAATGCAGCAAGCAGAATGTTTGTTCGCTCAAACTCTATCATATTTAAAAATTATTACAAATTTAGATGACATGGAAAATTACAACTCAGAATAACACAGAGGCAGCCAAATATTAGGCTCAGTAGCCCTGGAGGCAATCACACTCTTTCTTTGGATATATTTCTTTTGGAGGCCAGACCTAAAGTATACACATAAGTAGGGATTACTAGTCTCTTTATCTAATCAGGAAAGATTGTTGTCTTGCCTCACTTGGTCAGTGATTTCACTCTTTCCCATGGTTTATAAACAATTATGCACTAAGGAATAGTCACAGTTCTTAATATTTACAAATGGTATTGCGACCTATAAATAGAAAAACCAAACTCCCATCAAATTTTATTCAAGCTAAACTTGCAAGAGCCTATCGCAATTTAATTCTAGCCCTCAAATGAAATATTTCAAATAAAAAGAAACAAAGTCCCCTTATTTATATTTTAATATACTTTATGCATTTGATTGACTTTTTCTAAGTTAGTCTACTTCCTCAAATGCTTATTGCTTTAAAAATTTCATCCAATTCCCTCACTGGGTGTGTATATAGGGTCTGTCTGAGGACACAGGGACCTGTTTATATTCTGATGGGTGAGAAATGGCTACATCCACAAATAGAAAATAATTGCTGTCTTGTAACCAACTACTTCCATGTTTAGCACAGCTGATAAAATAAGAATAAAGACAGAGCTCATGTCCCAAATGGCAGCATTCTTCAGAATCAGCTGTTGTCTTTTCCCACAATTGGCCCAGCTACAGAGGGAATACCTGCCTGGCATTTTAGGTACTCACGCTCAGTACATAAAATGTCTCCAGCTGTTAGGGAGAACATGCTGTGAGGGGGACAATCAGACAATATCCAACTTCTCTCATGTTTAAGAAGGCACTTATTCAACTTCAGAGCCCAAAATTGGAGCACTTTATCTAAACAGTGTATATTCCCCTGGGCAGTGGTACTGATATGAATATAGGGGAACTCTGAGATGGAGAATCCAAAACACCAAAGGTGTCTCAAACATAAATAACTGTGAAAAAAATGTCATTGTTGCAACTGTCTTATTCACATACTTCCAAAACCTTTTTATTTTGCAATATATAAAAAAAAAAAAATCACAAAGAGAGAATGACATAATGAACTCCTCATATTCTTATGTATCTCTGACTCAGCTTCAACAGTTATCAACTCAATGCCAACTTTGATTCATCTAAACCCTCACCCATTCCTCTGAATTTTGAAACTAATTCCAGCTATCATGTCATTTCATCCTGAATATTTCAGTTCTATGGTTATAGGACTCAGTGTGGATCATTTGCCTTACACTAACCCCATCCCATCGGAAATACACTGAATGCTCATGACTCATTGATCATGACAATGAGGAATAATGTGGAATTTTGGAGTCGGCTATGTTCAAATGAGGGCTCAGAACTGTGAGATCTTATCTGACATCATGAGCTCCATTTCCTCATCTGAAAATGGGGTAAGACTACCTCTTTGTGGGGTTGCTCTGGGAATTACAATATTATGTGTAAAGCACATAAAGTGCTTGGAAGAGGCCTGTCTACAGCTCCAGAAACAGGTACAAATCTGAAAAAATGTCCTACTTCTGACATCTAGTTGGTCTAAATTTCAGAACAGTGTAAATGCCCAAATCCATATGAATTTGGATTTCACTGTGAATTGCCTGACCAAATTCTCACTGCATTTATATCATAAAAGAATCCTGTTCTTTTGTGCTTAGATACATGTGGGCTTTGTTTAGGAAGACAAATGCAATCCTTCTTAATAGTTACTTGAATTTCATGGCCACCTTTAAAATGGGAAGTGATGGGTGCCTAAGTGGCTCAGTCAGTTAAGCATCTGACTCTTGATTTTGGCTTAGGTCATGATCTCATGTTTGGTGAGTTCGAGCTCCATGTTGTATTCTATGTTGACAGCGTGGAGCCTACTTAGGATTCTCCCTCTCTCTCTTTCTCTCTCTCTCTCTCTGCTCCTCCCCCACTTGTGTTCACCCTCTCCCTCTCTCTCAATAAATAAACATTAAAAAAAAGAATAAAATATTTTTTAAAAAAGGAAGAGACTTTTTACTACTATTGGGCCATTTAATATAGAAGATTCAGTTGCTACCTTATTTGATACTGACTCCTGAATCTTGAATTCTTAGCCTTCTCCTGAGGTCCAGACAAGCAGATACCACAGATAACAGCCAGCTCCACCGTATATCCCACAGATAGTTCATACTCATATGCCCCATGCACTGAGATTTTTCTTTGTCTAGAAACCTACTTGCCCTGTTTGAGTTAATGGTATCAAGCCAGAAACATAGGTTTCATCCTAAAACAGGCCCTTTTCTTAACCCTCATATGGAATTGGTCCACAATTCTGATGGCTTCCGTCTGTCTCCAGGCCAGCTTCCCTCTATCCCAGTTCACATGCCTTGGATGCAGCCTTTTCACCCCTCTGTCTCTTGCTTAAGCCTCTCCTGACCTATTCTCCCACCAACCAGTACTATGCGCCTCACCCCATTCTCTACATTCTTGCTAGAATCATCTTCAGATTGACATGTAAAGCCCTCAAGAGCTCTAACTTTTTAGAGGGAAAGTACCAAGAAGCTACAGGCTTGCTTGGTCTTACTTCTGCTATTTTTTCCCTCCTTAAATTCTCCCCTCATCCTTCAAAATGTTAACTCAAGTTTCACTTCTTCTGACCTCTCCAGGTAAAGCTGGCCCTCTCTTCATTGGGTCCCTTCCAAACCTGACACCTGGCATTGCAATTATTTACTTACATCTGTTTCCCCTACTAAACTGAGCTCTTTGAGAGTTGGGTGAATGATAATTCACCTTTGTATTCCTAGTACCCACTACAAAGGAGATTCTCATCAAATGTTTGTTGATTGCCCAAATTCTGATACTAGCATAACCTTTCCACAAACCCCACAGTAGCAACCCTCCCTCAAAAAATTCTCCACAGCTATGGAAATACAAAATCTCATTTGTTCAAAATTATAGTGCAAATAACAAAAGGAAGAAGTGATAGAGCGAGGTTTAGATTAAAAACAAAGGGAAAGTCACAATAGCCAAAAGGTGGAAACAACCCATGTGTTGATCAACTAATGAATGGATAAACAAATGTGTTGTATACATACAATGGAATATTATTCATTTATCAAAGGGAATGAAATTTGGATACATGCTACAATATGGATAAATCCTGAAAACATTACGCTAAGTGAAATAAGTCAGGCACTAAAGGACAAATATTATATGATTCCACTAATATGATGTACCTACATTAGAAAAATTCAGAGACAAAGTAGAACAGAGGTCACCAGGAGCAGGGGGATGTGGTAATTGGTAGAGTTTCTGTTTGAAATGATGAAAAAGTTCTGGAAATGGACAGTGATCATACAACATAGTGAATGGGAGAGGAGGCATCTATTTCTTATAGTAGCTTAGCCTACCCTGACCAATACAATCAGTACTTTAGGATTTCTCTAGGAAAACAAAAACCCCAAACCCCAAGCATAGGTGTTTAAAATAACAAACAGGAAATGACTTTACCAGGTTGATACATCCATAGAACACATTCAACTCTGGAAATTCAGAAAATTTGATAACTCATGCAAAGTATCAGATTTTATTTTTGCTCTAAAGATTTTGAAGAAAAAAAAAAAAAAAGTAAGCAAGACCAGTGAGGATGTCTTTAAGTTTGGGGGCAGTCTTTAAATCTTTCAGCCATCTTTCACTGCCTTTGGTCCAGATCTTTACCACTTCTTCACTGGCTGCCTCCTACATGGCCCTCCTGTCTCTCTGTCTCCCTGTGCAAGATCTCCTGCACAGCACACCCCCTGATATTCCCTTTCTGCATGTTCTGGTCCTGTTAAAAACTTGCAACCACTTCCTAATATTTAGGAATAAATTCTCAATTCCTTGGCTGGACACAAGGTGTTCCACAACCAGGCCTCAAACATTTCTTCTTTACTATCCTACTTCTGCTAAGTAGATCTATCTACTGCACAAAGAGCAAAAATGACCATTTGTTGTCCATATTGGATTCATGTCATTAAAGAACAACACAGAGTATGTTGAAGCTGGAAAAGACTTTGGAGATTAAGTTCAACTCTTCCACTTTATAAATCAGGAACTGAGGCCCAGAAAATCTGAGTGTATAAAACCACGAAGGTAGGAGACCCCCAGGGAAACTCTAGACCACTCTAAGCTTGAGTAATCTCTCCTACCTTTATAAATTGCAAGTTACTTTCTGCCTTTGATCCTAGGGTACTACTTACATATTGCATGTAAGATTTTTGTCATTGGTATCCATGAGGGGGGAAAAAATCACAACTCATTCATGGTTATTTAGTTTACTTTTCTTGGTTTCTGTCCATAAGAAAATGGTGCTGGTGCTGGTTTAGTTCTTTTGTGTGTGCGAGGGGAGGGGGGTAGGGGGAAGGGAGGCACCTAATGCAGCGCCAATGATTCAACAAATGTCACTTATTTAATAAGTGACAAGTATATGTTTAATTTTTAATATATTTAACATTTAAGAAAATAAAATTTATTCTAAAATTTTCCAAAATTAACATTTTCCTGAGTCTCTTCCCCTACTAATTAGACCATTGACCAGAAGTTCACTATGAGCTTATACATTGTCAATTTTCTTTTTAATTTCTTTAAATTTAAAAAATTTAAAAATTTTTGAAGAAATAAACTTGTATATAAACGCATACAAAGATACATATTTCACTTCATTATATTCTTTTATCGAGTTTATTCAAAGAAGGTTAAATGTGTTATCAGACGCTTAACCTTAGTTAAAAGGATCATGACTTATTATTCATTTGCTTATAAAAAACTTCTCTCACATCAGTGAATATGCACATTTAAAATAAGGTAAAGTAATATATAATTTGTTTGGATACAGTTTTGAACCTTAAAAAGTATTAGGGCTTTTCACTAACTCACATAGGTTGTTCAAAAAGGATCTTTTGTTCCCTGTCACACCATGAGTCAGATTACCTAGCATAAGCACCTACATGAAAGTACCCAAGTGTACACAATTAAAAATTTATGATTTAACTTATATTTATGAAGCACTCACAACATGACAGAGTCATGCTATGCATTTTACAAGTTTCATCTCATTTAATTCTCCCCACTCAAGAACTAAGTATTATAATGATCTCTTCTTAAGAAAAACAAAAATTGGGGATCAGAGAGGATAAGCAGTTTGCTCAAGGTCATAGAGTCAATGTGTGGTGGAACTAGGATGTGGGTAAAGGACTGACTTGGTCTCAATCACATTGCTGTAAAAACACCTGGGTTATTTTGTGCAAGATTTTCAAAACTGACAGGGAAGAGAGGGGAAGAGAAACTTTCAAAAGAACTGAGCATGGAAACTCTTAAAAGTGGAGATTAAAATAATTTGAACGGCGAGAGCAAATGCAACTCTTTTCCAAGGATGCCTCTGACAAAACTTTGCAAAAACAGGATCCTATCTGCTTCTGGAAAATCTGTGTCCTCTAAATAGGCACTGGCAAATCTGAAAATTCCTTTCCTGCCTTTTGGAAAGTTGGGCGCACCGAACTCTGACACATTTACACGCTGCTGGTATCTGGTGACTCCACTGATTTGTTGGAACTTCAAAGAACATTGATTTAATTATTTAGAAACATACTACCAAGTTTTTTAGACAATGTAACTTGTTCTTTGCAACTGTTTCAGAAAAATGCCTAGATTAGAAGTGGCTGCACAACTGTTTTTCTCAGACATTATTTTATTGTTTGTGGTGATCTCAACAGCCCGCTCTCCCCAAAACAACTACACACATCACCAAAACATCAGTGACAACTCAGTGACACTCCTCCCATAACTTGGATAACACTACTGTTAACCCTTTCCAGAATGGAATGAGGGGCAATAGGGCATCCAGACCAGTGGAAGCCCCAGATATGCAGTTGCAACCAGTCAGTTGTATCAGAATGTTTTTTCATTCTCTACAAGAAGAAAAATCTCCAGAGGTACCCTTTCATTCTATTACGGCTTTCACGTAGATCCAGCGGTAAAAATGTGCTGACACACCTTCTTCTTTTAGAAGAAGGAGGTATCCCATAAATTTGCACCTACAAGGGCGCAGTGGCGGTCCGCCATGGGTACCGGAAGTAGGGCACAAGTAGCAGAGGTGGGGTACGCGCCTGCAAGGGAGGCGGGGACACAGGAGGGATGCGAGGTGGAGCCCCGGAAAGCCGCCCGCAGCTGGTTTGTGCATCAGCCGCTGCAGGTCGCGCTCTTACCTCGCAGCCCGCGAACCAGCCTCTCGGCCCAGGCCACTCGCGGCGGCTGCCCGTCCAGGGGGAGGTGGCGATGAAGCGGGTCCCCGCCGCCGGCCGGGCTGGGGCTCGGCGGGCCCTGGTCCTCTCTCCGGCGCCGCCTCCCGCTTGGGTGGCCGGTGCCGTGGTAGCCCCCCAGCCCCCGGCCCCGGGCGCCCACGGAGCTCACGGACGAGGAGGCGGCGGACCTCCGGCTGCCCGGGCGCCACTCCACGTCCATCTCCACCACCATTCCTCCTTCCTCGCCTTCCACCTCCTCTTCCTCCTCCTCCTCCTCGGCCTCGAAGCCCGGGTTGTCACGGCTCCATGCCTGCCGCGAGCACGACGAGAGCGGCGGGGAGGGAGAGGCCGAGGCTCCGGCCGGGGGGTCCCGCGCGGCCGCCTGCCGGATACGCTCCATCTCGATCTCCAGGCCCCTCTGCTCGCGGAGGCCGCCCGGAGCGGCGAGGCCGGCGCCCACGGCCGCGCCGCCCGTCATCAGCCGGCCGGGGCCGGCCGCTCGGGCTGCGGGCGGCCGCTTCGGGTCCCCGGGCTGCTGCGGCTGCACGCGGCTGGAGTTCACCATCGCGGTCACTGGCGCCCGGCGCGCCTTCGCCCCGGGCCGCGCTCGGCGCAGCCCGCCGCAGGAGCCATGTTCCTTTCTTCCCGGGGCCCGCCGCCTCCTGCTCCCCGCCCCCGACCTCCCCGCAGTCCCGCGTCCCTCGCCCGCCCCCTCGGCCCGCCTTCCCCTCGCCTCGCCTGGCCCAGCGGCCGCGGCGCGCGGCAGGGGGAGGTGCGAGGAAGCCGCCCCCGCGAACGGCGCGTTTGGCGAGCTGGGCCGGGGCCCACGTTCCAAGTGGAGCCGGCGCCCAGGGCGGGCGCCCACATTCCGTGCGGGTGGAGGGGCTTGGGCAGGGAGGGGGACCTGCGGAGGCGGGGCGGGGAGGGGGGCAGGGCTTCTGGAGCTGTCGCTGCGTGCGTGACCCTGACATAATGCTTGGGTCCCTGGTAATCGCCAGCCCCTTCTGCCTCGATTTACCACATTGGAGAGAGAGAAGAGAGAAAACCATTTTGTGAGATGGTGTGGACTAGCGATATCCAGTCTGCGCTGGTCTGCAGTAGGGGCAAAGAAATCCTCAGTTCATTTGAAAACTACCAACAAACTACTAACGCTGACTTCCTTGCCCTTTGGCGGCCGCCTGTCCCTGATTTTGGCGGCCGCCTGTCCCTTGCCCTGGCGGCTGCCTTTTGGATGGTTTCTTCAAGCTTTGGTCGGCTCCTCTCTCCACACATTGTGGAGACCCCAAGGATTCTGTCCTGGAACTCTCTGATCCCTGGGGCTCCCAGCGTGAGCTCATCCATCCCCTCTCCTCGCTGTTGCCCTGAGCCAGTTCTGGCCTCCAGGTCGCAATCTCACGTTAGGCCCCCCGGGGCCAGAACTTTGTTCTTACTCTACAGAGCACAGCCAACTGGATGTTCTGCAATGGTCTCAGACTTAACCTGTCTCAAATTAAATGCTGTCCTTTCACCCCTCTTCTTTTAAGCCTGCGTCACCTCCTGTAACCTCAGTTGAGATTTGAGGCATCGCTGTCCTCACTTGAAGCTTGCCAAGCTATGCTTCTCCATGATACCTTCATCTGTCTGCTCTTCTCGTCCTACACCTCATCTCCCTAAATCTTGTTACTTCTGCCCCACAAATCTCTGATCGGATCTGTGTCTCTCATCTGTGTTTTCTTGTATATTTCTCATTGGAACAACAAACCTGTCCATTCCACCTCCATTCTCCACTTCAAGGTGTCCACAGGCCCAAATTGTGTTCAGAAACAAAACCGTTCATGTCACATGATGCTTAGATACCTCTTGGGGCTTCCGACAGCTTAAAGGGTACAATTTAATTTCTGTAGGTTAGGTTAGCAAATTTTCTTCATCTACCCTTGTATTCATTTGTTTGCTAAGGCTGACATAATGAAGTACCACAGACTAGCTGCCTTAAACAACATAAATTTATTTTTTCACGATTCTAGAGGTTGAAAGTGTGAGATCAAGATGTTGGTAGGATTGTTTTCTCCCAAGGTCTTTTTCCTTAGCTTGTAGATGGTGGTCTTCCTCTAGTGTCTTCACTTGGTCATCTCTTTATATGTGTCTGTCCTAATCTCTTCTCATAAGGACACTAGTCACATTGGATTAGCGCCTATTCTAATGACCTCACTTTAACTTAATTATCTTAAAAACAAAAACAAAAACAAAACAAAACAAAACAAAAAAAAACCTGTCTCCAAATACAGTCACATTCTGGGTTGTTGAGGGTTAGGACTTCAACATATGAATTTTTGAGGGGGACATAGTTCAGGCCATAACAGCTCCCAATCTACTTTTCTAGCATTGTTTCCCATCTTGTATATATCCCATTTGAGTAGCATCCTTTGTTGGTTCTCCATGTGCTCATAACATGCTGATTTTATTTTGGGGATCATGGCTGCCTATCACCGATTCTGCTGTTTATCTCTTTAGTTATCTGTGTTCTTTACTTAACTTTGAGCTTCTTAAAGACAGGGCTGGTGGTGGGTCTGGAGAACAGGCCTGGCTCATCCTATCCATCAGTTAATTCCCGAGATGTTTCCTGGATAGCCCATGCCCTCGGGAGGAGATAGACAAATCACAAATAACTGTCCTGGGTAAGGGTTATGATGCTGCCATCTAAGCAACCTCTAAAGATGCCAATGCCCTGAACAGCACAATGAGGCTGTGTAGTCAAAGGATTCTTAGTAGTCACATGCCAGAAGAGAGCCAGGCCTGAAAAGAGAGTATAGGATCGGGGCTAACAGGGTCTGCTGGGGAACAGATCTTGTGCAGTATTTTAAAGTGTGATCAGAAGACCTTTAGCACTACTTACAGCAAATGTTAAAAACATGGATTCTGAATCTCTACTCCAGGATTACAGGCCTGAAATTCTGAATCATAGAGGATTCTGGGGTGTTGTGAATTTGAGAAGCACCAATATATTCCAAGCCAATGGGGTTTCATGAAACATTTTCCCATATTCCTAGTGCTTTGTTATCACCTGTGATGCATCAGTGTGGAATCCCAGGCCAAGAAGAAAGTTCCACGGTTCCTGAGTCAAAGGTACTCTTTATCTTGTCCCTGCAGTGTGCTAAATCTGAACGCCAGGTTCAGATCCTGCTCTGCCACTTCCTACCTGTGTAACCTTGGGTGAGTCACTTTACCTCCTTGTGCCTGGACAAACAGGAGTACTAACAGTGTTTACCATTATGGTGTTGTTGTGAGGAGTTCATGTAAGGCGGTGGAACACTGTCTGGCATGTGGTAAATGCTCAAGTGCAAGCTATTATTAGCTCTTATATCTTAATTATGATAAATGTTTTCATCTATTACAATAACTCACTTGGAAATTTTTGCCACGACTGGATTATGAGCTTCTTAAGACAGACGCTTGCTGCCTAGCACAGAGGATTCTACAACAAATACTTCTTGAGCACCTATTATGTAACAGGCACAACACTAGGAGAGAATGCAGTTGGTGTAGCAAACAGCCCAGCCCCGGGGGAGTTGCATTCCCTGTGGACCTGTTGAGGGACTGAGTGAACCTAGTCAGGTGTCATCATTTGCAGTCACACAGACAGACCTTTGATTAAGACTGGGTTTTCTAATTCTTCATGTAGAGTTCCTTTTTTTTTTTTTAATGTTTATTTTTGAGAGCGAGCGAGAGAGGGAGACAGGGTGCAAGCAGGGGAGGGGCAAAGAGAGAGGGAGACACAGAATCTGAAGAAGGCGTCAGGCTCTGAGCTGTCAGCACAGAGCCCCACACGGGGCTCAAACTCATTAGCTGTGAGATCATGACCTGAGCCGAAGTTGGATGCTTAACCAACTGAGCCACTCAGGCACCCTTTAGACAAAGAGACAATAAATTTGTGAGGAATTGACAGGATGAAGAAAACAGATGTTTAGGAACTTTAACAAGGAATTCTAAGTGGAATTTGGGTGAGGTAGTAGATTAGAAAAAAAGTAATGAGGTTTTTGCTACACCTTTCTCAGCTTTAAAGTTTCTATCTCTGGTGATGTCTTTTTGCCTAGTACAGGAAGGGTACCCTTTTTTAAAAAGTTTATTTATTTATTTTGAGAGTGAGAGAGAGTGTGTGTGTGGGAAGGGCAGAGAGAGAGAGAGAGAGAGGGAAAGAGAGAATCCCAAGCTGTCTCCATGCCATCAGCGGAGAGCCTGATGTGGGGCTTGAACTGCGAGATCATGACCTGAGCCAAAGTTGGTCACTTAACCAACTGAGCCACCCAGGAGCCCCAGGAAGGATTTCCTGCTTTCAGGGGATGGAGAAGTTTCTGAGTGTCCTTGTACCTGCTATTTATTAAGTAACTTTTAAAAAAATAATCAGTTCTCCGAAGTGCACATTTTGGGGTGGCTTGCCCTTGGCCCCTACAGTATTAAGTCCATACGAAGGCTTTCAACACAAGAAAGGATTGAGACAGAGAGACTACTCAGGCTGGCATGAGAGAGGAAGGTAGGCAGGGCTAGATCATGGAAAGTCTCAGATGCATGTTCAAGAGTATAGCCTGTATTCTATAATTAATAATGATAATAGTGTGTCTTCATTTACAGTATCATTCATTCATTCATTCATTTAAAGTAGGTTTCATGCCCAGCATGGAGTTCAATGGGGAGCTTAAATGACCCTGAGGTTAAGACCTGAGCTGAGATCAAGAAGAGTCTGGCGCTTAACCAACTGAGCCACCCAGGTGCTCCCCCCTCCTTTTTTTTTTTTTTTTTTTTGGTTACAGTGTCAATTATTTAAAACAAAATCTGAAACATTCTTTTAAAGACCATACCATTGTCTCCAAAAGAATTCAAACGGACCAGGGCACCTGGGTGGCTCAGTCAGTTAAGTGTCTGACTTCGACTCAGGCCATGATCTTGCAGTTCACTGGTTAGAGCCCCACATCAGGCTGTGGGATGACTGACAGCTCAAAGCCTAGAGCCTTCTTCAGATTCTGTGTCTCCCTCTCTCTTTGCCCCTCCCTGCTAATGCTCAGTCTCTTAAAAATTAATAAACATTAAAAAAAAAAGAATTCAGACTGGACAAAAATGCATTCACCCATAGATAATTCAGAATTAAATGTGTGCTTAACACAAGTTTTAATTACAAATTATCACAAGAAATGTGATTTTTTAAAAATTCACAGAATTATTTGTGTAATATAACTTGGATGGTATTTAATGCACTGCATCCTAAAGCCTACATTCCAGGACTTTCACTGCGAATTTAAATCTTCATCTTCATCAACCCTCCACCAGCCATGCAATATGTTTCCTGCTCAAAAACGCATTCACTCTTTCTGGCTT
The DNA here is from genome assembly GCF_023721935.1 of Panthera uncia. Lineage (NCBI taxonomy): Eukaryota > Metazoa > Chordata > Mammalia > Carnivora > Felidae > Panthera > Panthera uncia. The sequence goes on along the minus strand of NC_064811.1, from coordinate 70,968,809 downwards.
ACTAATGTTCTCTTCTGTCCTTTTTCGTTGACATGTTTTTCCCCTTCGGAGCTCCTTGCCTTTCCTCTAGCAGACCTTGAAGCTATAAATTTCTCTCCCTTACCACAGAATTCCTTCCTTTAATATCCATCTTAAAACGCTATTTCTCATAAGAAGTTTTCCTTTATAAAATAAATGAGGTGGACACACTCATAATTTTCTTCACCCAGTTGCCACAATCCTATTGCCTATTGCCATATTATAATATTATTATAATATTATATATTACAATAATCTACAGGGCCTGAAATATTGTGTGGGGCAGATAACAGAGCTGGATACTATTTGGTTTCATTTCATCTGCATGGTTACGTTCTTCTGGAACATGCTATACAAACCCCATCTCTTTGTCTCAGTGCCGTGGTGGCCGTTTAGAAAAGCCATTTAAAAGGCAACTTTACAAACAGTGCGGTCTGATTTAATGCTTAGTATTCCCCACACCTCTGGCTTCTGTATTATCAGACTTGCCTGTTTGTTTCCTGTTTTGCTTTTATTTCCCCATGTGAACAAACGAAGCAGACACAGCAGAAGGACCGTTGGTCCTGCAGATTCCACCTTCCAAAGGAAATCCAAAAGGAGCCTCTGGCGTGTGTGGTGTTGCTTAGCAACCCACCCAAACAAACATGTTTCCCTCTCAATTTTTTCCCAGTCCTTATTTATTCAAGAACACTGTAAAATAAGTTTTTACCACTTGACATCTGAAATCATTAGAAAAAAATTTGGTGTTTTGGGCTTTGTGAGAACTGCTAAGCATACTGAAAATTTTACTTGCTTTTATTTCTCTATTTACTGCACTACTAATACAAGGCTAGGGTTTGTGCTATTCTTCTTCATGTCTAGAGTTTGGTTTGGATATGTCCCTTCTTCTGTGGGGGGTTGGTTACCTTCGCACTGTTGTTGGGTAACACTGTGATTTTGATGACCTAACTTCTCTATCTCAGTTGCCTTCTGTGATAATGTGGTTAAATATCTAATTTATGAATTCCCACAGAATTTTGCTGAACATATAATGAGGGAATATTGACAAGTTCATCCACTAGACACCAGGCACCATGTTACGGGGGAAATCCCAAGGGGGGAAAGGATAAGACATAATTCTACCTGCAAGGGGATAAAATCTAAGTCAGAGATGCCTGGAAACATCCTTACATCGTTCCCAAGCCCTCTTCTACACCTTGTAAAGACTTAAAATCTTTCTGGACTCAGGCATCGTCTCCTTCTGGAAACTTATGTAGCCATAATCCTGGCCCCTAGCTTGAATTTACTTGCCCCTCTACACTGTAAAACTTTATCTCAACATTTGTCATTTTATATTACAAATATCTGTTAACAGTTGTCTTCCTGAGTAGAATGTAAGTTCCTAGAGAGAAGAAGAGACCCTGACTTTTTTGGTTTGTTTTTTGGCAGTTCAGCAGACATTCCCCTTTCTTATCAAAACAGTAATCAGGTTTTCATGGGGGAACCACGCTCCCCTGTTCTGAGTCCATGCATGCCTCAGATGGGGCTGACATCAGCACTGGCTCCCAAGTGATGAGCGTGGAACTCAGGCGTGCCAACCAGAGCATCATGAACTCTTGGCCCCTGTGAATGGTATTTAAGAACAGGTGTGGGATCTGGTTCTGTTCAATGGAAATCAGGACAGAACTTTTTTTTCAAGTTGTGGAAAAGAAAAGCTTTTCTTCCTGCTAGATTTAAAGTCAAAGGATATAAGTCTAGACAAGCTGGCAGCCAAAATGTTGATACTCATGGGAGAAATGGAGCCAAAAATATTATACATACATAAAAATAAGTATAATGTGAGGGCCGGAAGAATACCAAAATTGATCTAGTGGTAATGTTTGGGTGGCCATGCTATTCAAGAACATTGTGAAATACATTTTTATCATTTGACATCTTCTGGTTTTGTTAGTGACAGATATGATATTTATCATCTATATCTTTATCCAAGTTCAAAAGAATTTTGAACCATGTAGGGCTAAGAATAGAATGCTTTGGAATACTGTGTGAGGCTTTTTTCTTTACCAACTCAAATTTATTCACTAATTCCATTTGGATGTAGTTGTTAAAAAACTTTGAATCCCACTGTATTTTCACTAGCCCAGATTTTCCAAAAGGATATCAGAATTTTTTTTTTCAAATGCCTTTTGATGCTGACATGAATGAGACTTACAGCATCCCTAGATCTACCGGAATTTACAGATTACCTGTTAAATATCCATCGAGCACAATCTTAGATGATATAATTAGGGTGCAGAGGAAATTGTCCTTGCATGCAAGAAACTTGTAATTAAGTTGCAAAGACAAGCTATTCACAGATAACGCAATTACTGATAAGTGCTTTGTGGTTCTCATCTGGAAAGGGTTTTTTGTTGTTGTTGTTTTTAAGACTCTGGAGTCCTAACTCCTAAGGATTCTGATTTATTATGTCTTATGTAGGTCTTAGGAGATGAGGAAAGACCAGCTTCTGATGGTATCATTTGAGCCCCTGAACCAGCACTAATTGAAGGCAGATCTAACCCTGGACTTCATTAGCCCTAACATTTCCTTTCTGAGTAATTTATTTTAGGTTAGGGTTTCTGTCCCTTATAATTAAAAAATTAACAGATTTCAATAAAAGTGAGTCATACAAACTGTTAAGACTCATGTTAGTTATGTGCATAAGATGCTATATGACCACATGATCAGGCCCCTTGGTCTGAGCATATAGGGTAGCTGTTTTGGCTTTCCACTCTGCAAGAGTTAGGAGATTAGCGACTTTAGAGGATGTTAAACCTTACCTTTCTTTTTTTATATAATTAAATTACAGCTTTGAAATCTTTGCTGTAACATTCCAGAAGTCCTTTTAAAAATGCCTTTTCAGGGGTGCCTGGGTGGCTCAGTTGGTTAAGCATCCAACTTTAGCTCAGGTCATGATCTCACAGCTCATGAGTTTGAGCCCCTGTTGGATTCTGAGCCTGGAGCCTGCTTCAGATTCTGTGTCTCCCTCTCTATCTGCCCCTCCCTGCCCATGTGTGCTCTCTCTCTCAAAAATAAATAAACATTTAAAAAAATGAAAATAAATAAAAATGTCTTTTCATTCTCAGTATTTTTCAATAGCAGTTCTTATTTTTGATCAAGTTCGGTCTATAAATTGTTTCTTTTATGAATTGTACATGTGGTGTAATATTTTTAGAAAAAATCCTTGCTTCAGGGGCACCTGGGTGCCTCGGTTGGTTAAGTGTCCTACTTTGGCTTGGGTCATGATCTCACAGTTCGTGAATTCAAGCCCCGCATCAGGCTCTGTGCTGACAGCTCAGAGCCTGGAGCCTGCTTTGGATTCTGTGTCTCCCTCTCTCTCTGCCCCTCCCCTGTTTGTGCTCTGTCTCTCTCTCAAAAAAAATAAATAATAAACATTAAAAAACAACTTAAAAAAAATCCTGCTTCATCCAAGGCCATGAACATTTTCTCCTATCTTTTCTTCTAGAAGTTTTTCAGGTTTTACATTTAGGCATATAATCCATTTTGAGATAATTTTTGCGTCTGGTGGGAGGTATGAATCAATTTTTTTTCTTACATATGAATGTCCTGTTGTTCTAGCATCATTGGTTGAAAAGACAATCCTTTCTCTCTTGAATCATCTTTGCACCATTTTTAAAAATTAATTGACCATATATGTATGAGTTGATTTCTGCATGTTCTGTTCTAGGATCTAAGTGATCCTAGGTGAAATGCTAAAACTTTTCACTACTATTATGGTTTTTCCCCCTATTTAAAGATTTTGCTTTTTTTTTAAAAAAAAAAAACATTTATTTATTTTTGAGAGAGAGAAAGAGAGAGAGCAAGCAGGGGAGAGAGGCAGAGAGAAGGAGACAGAGAGGATCCAAGCGGGCTCAGCCAATGACAGCAAAGAGACTGATGTGGGGCTCAAACTAATGAACTGTTGGATCATGGCCTGAGCTGATGTTGGATGCTTAACTGACCAAGCCACCCAGGTGCCCCCAAGACTTTACTTTTTTAGAGCAGTTATAAGTTCACACAAAATTGAGGGAAAGATACAGAGATTTCCCATGTCCCTGATGCCCTCTCACATTCATAGCTTTCCCCATTATCAACTTTTCCCACCTGAGAGGCACATTTGTTACATCTGATGAACCTACACTGACACAACATCATCATTCAGGCTACAGTTTACATTAGAGTTCACTCTTGGTGTTGTACCTCTGTGGGTTTGGGCAAATGTATGATGACATATGTCCATTATTATAGTAATTCTAGCCTTGTAAAATGAGTTTGGAAGTGTTTCCTTCTCTTCAATATTTTAGAAGAGTTTGAGAAAGATTAGCATTAATTTTTCTTTAAGTGTTTGTTAGAATTCACCCATAAAACCATCTGGGCCCGAGGTTTTTTTGCGGGGACATTTTTGATTACTCATTCAATGTCCTTACTTGTTGTTGAATTGTCCATATTTTCTATTTCTTTATGATTTAGTCTTGGTAGGTGGTGTGTTTCTAGGAATTTAATAATTTCTTCTAATTTATCCAAATTTGTTGGCATATAATTGTTGATAATAGTCTCTTATGATCCTTTATATTCCTGTGGTATCAGTTGTAATGTCTCTTTTTTCATTTATAGTTTTATTTTATTTGAGTCTTCTCTCTCTCTCTCTTTTGGTCAGTCTAGTTAAAGGTTTGTTGATTTTGTTTATCTTTTCAAAAAACCAATACAGTTTTGTTGATCTTTTCTATTGTTCACCTGGAGAGTATTTCATTATTTCTGCTCTAATCTTTATTATTTCTTTTATTCTGCTAACTTTGGCTTAGTTTTTTCTTTTTCTTTTTTTTCTAGTTCCTAGAGGTGTAAAGTTGGGTTATTTATTAGAAAGCTTTCTCTTTTTCTTAATTCAGGCATTTTGCTATGAACTTCCTTCTTAGAATTGCTTTTATTGGATCCTATAAGTTTTGGCATGTTGTTATTCCATTTTTATCTCTCTCAGGATTCTTTCTGGTTTCTCATTTAATTTTTTCTTTGACTCATAAGTTGTTTAAGAGTGTGTTGTTTAATTTCCATATATTTGTGAACATTCCAACTTCCCTTCTGTTATTGATTTCTAGTTTTATACCATCATGATTGCGAAAGATTGATATGATTTCACTCTTCCTAAATTTGTTAGGACTTGTACTGTGGCCCAGCATATAATCTATCTGGAGAATGTGCTACTTGTGCTTGAAAAGAATGTATATTCTGCTGCTGTTGAAAGTAATGTTCTATAAATGTCTGTTATGGTCATTTGATCTATAATGTTATACAAGCCCACTGTTTCCTTATTGATTTTATGTCTGATGATTTATCCATTGTTGAATGTGGAATATTGAAGTCCTCTGCTATTGTTTTATTGCTGTTTATTTGTCCTTTCAGTTCTGTTAATACTTGTTTTATATGTTTAAGTGCTCTAATGATGAGTGAATATATATTTATAACTTTTATATCTTCCTGATGAATTGATAGTGATTTTACTTCCTTTGGATAAATATACAGAAATGGAATTTCTGGATCATATGGTAGTTCTGTTTTTAATTTTTTGAGGAGACTCCCTACTGTTTTCCCAATTTATATATCCACTAACAGTGCACAAGGGTTCCCTTTTCTCTGTATCCTCACCACACTTGGTATGTCTCGTCTTTTTGATGATAGTCATTCTAACAGGTATGAGGTGGTATCTCATGTGGTTTTGATTTGCATTTCCCTTGATAATTAGTGCTGTAGAGCACCTTTTCATGTACCAGTTGGCTATCTGTATATCTTCTTTGGAAGAATGTCTATTCATTCCCCTGTCCATTTTTTAATTAGATTGCTTGGTGTTTTTTTTTTTGATATCGCATTTTGTGAATCCCCAAGTATTTAGGTCATTTTTTTTTGGTCAGCATTTTGTAACTTTCAGCATACAGATTTTATACATATTTTCTTAGTTTTATATCTAAATATTTCTCTTTTTTTGGAGCAAGTATAAATGGCACCATTTTCAATTTTGGTTTTAACTGGTTTATTGTCAGTATACAAGAATTGAATTGATTTTTGTGTGTTAATTTTAAATCCTACAGTATTACTGAACTCATTGTTCTGGGAGCATTTTGTAGGTTTCTTGGTATTCTGTACACAGCAAATCATTTTGTCTGAAAGTAGTGTTATTTTTTCTTTTCTAATTTGCATGCTCTTTACTTTTTAATTTAATATTATTATTATTATTATTATTGCCTATTTTAGTGACTAGAAATTCCAGGGCTATATGTTGGATAAAAATGGTGAAAGGGTACATTCATTCTTTTTTTCCCATTCTTAGAGTAGAAGCATTCAGTGTTAAGCATTCCTCCTTAAAAATGGTATTAGCTGTAGATTTTTCCAGATGCTATTTATAAGGTCGAGGAATTTCCCCCCATTCCTGTTTTTCTGAGAGTTTTTGTCATTAATGAGAATTGGATTTTGTCAAGCACTTTTACTATATCATTGATATTACTGTGTGATTTTTTTTTTCCCCTTTGGCTTGTTAATATGGTAAAATACATTGTTTGATTTTCATATATTGAACAAGCTTTGTGTACCTGGTTTGAAATGCACTTGGTCACAATGTACTATTGTTTTTACACATTGTTGTGTTTGACTTGCTAACATTTTGTTGAGGAGTTTTGTGCCTATATTCCTGAAAGATATTGGTGTGTAATTTTCTTTTTGTGTGTACTGTCTTTGTCTCCTTTTGATATCAGGGTAATATTGGTCTTATAAGGTAAGTTGGGAAGTGTTCTGTCCTCTTCTATTTTCTGGAAGAGATTATGTAAAAGTAGTGTTAATTCTTCTTTGAGTGTTGGAGAAAATTCTCCAGTGAAACCATCTGAGCTTAGAGATTTTTTTTTCAGGAGTTTTTAAATTGCAAACTGAATTTCTTTAACAGCTGTAAGAATATTCAGGTTATCAATTCCATCTTTAAAAAAAATTTTTTTAAATGTTTATTTTTTGAGAGAGAGAGACAGAGTGCAAGCAGGGGAGGGGCAGAGGGAGAGGGAGACAGAATCCGAAGCAGGTTCCAGGATCTGAGCTGTCAGCACAGAGCCTGACAAGGGGCTTGAACCCGTGAACCATGAGATCATGACCTGAGCCGAAGTCGAATGCTTAATTGACTGAGCTACCCGGGCGCCCCTATCAATTCCATCTTGACAGAGTTTTGGTAGTTTGTTGATTTTGAGGAGTTGCTCTATTTCTTCCGAGAAATTTCTTCTTTATTTATTTCTTCTATTTCTTTACCCCTTAGGAAGGTAAATTGTTCATAGATGTGCCGGTTTGCTAGTGCTGTTGTAATAAAATATCACAATCTAGGCAGTTTAAAACAACAGAAATGTGTTGTTTCACAGTTCTAGAGACCAGAAGTCTAAAATTACGGTATCATTAGGGCCTTGTTTCCTCTTGAGCCCTATAATGGAACTCTTGCTTTCCTTTTGCTAGTTTCTGGTGGTTTGCTAGGAACACGTGGTATTCCTTAGCTTGCAGCTGTATCACTCCAATCTTTGGTGTCACAGGGTGACCTGTGACATCACATGTGATGCCTTTGGTGTCACATGGTATTCTCTCTGTGTGTCTCTCTGTCTTCAAATTGCCTTCTTATGAAGACATCAGTCATGTTGGATTAGGAACCCACTCTACTCAGTATATCTTCATCTCAACTAAACTAATTACATCTGCAATGACCCAATTTCCAGACAAGGCCACATTCATAGATGTAGGAATTAGAACTTCAACATACTTGGGGGGGGGGGGCACAATTAGCTCCTAACAGTAGTATTTCTTTATTACCCTTTGAATGGCTGCAGGATCTGTTGTAATCTCCTATTTGATTTTGACATAATTTATATCTTCTCTTTTTTTGTGCCCATCCTGCTAGAGGATTTTCAATTTTATTTCTTTTTCAAAGAATCAGCATTTTGTTTAATTACTTTTCTCTATTAGTTTTCTGTTTTCACTTTCATTGATTTCCACTCTTATAGTTATTATTTCCCTCCTGCTGCTTGTGTTGGGTTTGTTTTGCTCTTGTTTGTCTAGTTTGTTAAGTTAGGTTAGATTATTGATCTGACACCTCCAGAAGGGCTTTGGACACACTGCCAGGGAGAGTCTGCCTGTATTCTGCTTGACCCATCTCAAAATGCTTTGAGGCTGGAGGATAAGTGCTACAAACCAACTGTTTGTATGCCTCCCTCCCTGACCAAATTCATATGTTAAAATCCTAATCCCAATGTGATGGGATTTGGGAGATGTGATTAGGTCAGGAGGGTTCAGCCCAGAATGACCAACCTCATAAAAGAGGCTCCAGAGAGATCCCTAGTCCTTTTCACCACATGAGGACACAGTGAAAAGATGGCTGTCTATGAACCAGAGCTCTCACCAAACACCAAATCTTCTGGTGCCATGATCTTGGATATCTCAGCCTTCAGGACTGTGAGAAATAAGTTTCTCTTATTTATAAACAACACAGTTTGTGGTATTTTTGTTATAGCAGCCCTAACAGACTAAGACAATGGGGGACTTCTTTAGAAGAACATGTCAGCCTTAGCACTTAATCCCCTTCCTCTCCACCATCAGTATCTAGAAGGAGGGGTGATGTGTGGAGAAAGTTAGGTATTTGAGTTTTACCTAGGGGTAGGCCTCCCCTCACCCTTTCTCACCTTCAAGAAGTTGGATATATCATTTCCATGCAAAACTTCTGTACTTTTACTCAATAATATCCAAATAATAACTTCAAAGTATCACCTTGATATGATATAAGTGGTGGTGGTAATACTTAGGTCACCTTTAGGACACTTCTTTTGAATTTTCCCTTAGGTCTGCCCCATATTCTTTTGGTAGTTTCTCAAAGGCAACTGAGCTTTTGTCTATTTAGTTGCTGACCTTTGCTTTCAATTTGACTAGGTGAGTATATTCAGCCTCATGGATCTCCCACATTTATTTGTTTGCACTTGGGGGTGGAGGGGCGTATATTATTGGAGATTTGGACCTAATATGCAATATGTAGCTGCACTTTGGATTAAAACAAGCAGATTAGATTAGTCAGACATGAATCATTAAGGTGTTTGGAATAAAATAGATGAAGTCAAAGAGACCGCATGGAAACAATACTGCAGTTGAACATGCGATGTGTTAGAGAATGTGTACTCTGGTTCTGGATGTTGCAAGTGGAGAACACAATACATAATGCTTTAGTACGTGAATTCACTAAATTGAAGATGTGTAAAAAACTGCCTCATGAAATTGTGAAGTAGAAAATAGTTTTTTCTTCAATCTCTACAAACAGGGTTTTAAAGTCTTTTTTTTTGCCTGCTGAGTGCAGATCGATAACAGAACTGCTTTAGTTATTTGCCTCTGCCCTGCTCCACAGGGGAGACTGTCCCCCCGGGGAGTTTTGTTGTTACCGTTATAATTACAATCAAACATTCTTTGGAACCATTGTTACTAGAAACCTGAAAAATTGAGTATGAGATGCAGGAAAAGGCTGTGCCAGGGACCAGTAAAAAATAGTTCCAAATCCTGGTTAGGTTATGCTATTGACATGGAAAAAGGATGATAAGATTGTCAGATTGCGTCCGAAGTGAGTGTCTACAGGGTTATTAATGGATACATATGTGATAGGACACAGTTTAAACAGTTTTTTTATTTATAAAAATGTATTAATTCCTTTTCCTTGACTTTATGTAAGAAGTAAGCCATGAAGGAATTGCTCTAATACTTTTGTATCAATGTATAAGATATTAAAAATATTTTTTTAATATTTATTTTTTTGAGAGAGAGAGATAGAGAGCCAGAGTGTGAGTGGGGGAGAGGCAGAGAGAGAGGGAGACACTGAATCTGAAGTAGGCTCCAGGCTCGGAACTGTCAGCACAGAGCCTGATGCAGGTTTCGAACCCATGAACTGTGAGATCATGACCTGAGCCAAAGTCAGACGCTTAACAGTCTGAGCCACCCAGGTGCCCAAGAATTATTTTAAGGACATTATTCATCATAAATTTTTCTATTCTACTAGCTCTTTCCTCCTACCCTTAATTTTTCAACATTTCAAAACCTTGAGAAAAATTGAAAGAATAATACATTTTGCCACATTAGTTTCTCTAGCTTGTGTACTGTTCCCCCCCCCCGCCCCGAATCAATGGAAAGTAAATTACAAAAACCATGGCACATCACTCCTAAATATTTCATTTATACATTTCTGAAGAATATGGAAATTCATTTCATAAATATGATGCCATGATCACACCTAAGAAAATTAACAATAGTTCCACAATATCATCTAACGTACTGTGTATATTCAAATTACTGTAATTGTCCCCAAAATGTATTTTATAGTCTTGTTTCTTTCTCAGTCCAGCTGCCAACAAAGGTCATGTTTTGCCCTTGGTTATGCCTGTTTATGCTTTTAATCTCGAATAGTTTAACACCCTTCTTTTCCAGGATTGAAAGATTTAGAAAATAAAAATACAGAATGTTCAGTTAATTTGAATGTCAACTAAACAACGAATCATCCCTTAGTATAATATATTCCATGCTTACACTAAAAGATGATCTTGTCATTTATCTGACATTCAAATTTAACACAGTGTTCTGTATTTTATCTGGAAACTTAACTTTTTGGAAAGTTCAGACCAGTTGCATTGTAGAGTAACTCAAACTCTGGGTCTGTTTGTTTTCTTATGATTTGATTCTGTTAGACATTTTTCTACAAAAACGTTTCACAGGTGATGGTGCATGTTTCTTATTGCATGACATTAGGACATATACCCAGTCGTCCCATTTGTGAAGCTAAGTTTGATTCCTGGATAAACGTGGTGACCACCAAATCTCTTCTTCCTTTGGAATTACTAATTTGTGGGATGATCTTCTTTTTTTTTTTTTCCAACGTTTTTTTTAATTTTTATTTTTGGGACAGAGAGAGACAGAGCATGAACTGGGGAGGGGCAGAGAGAGAGGGAGACACAGAATCGGAAACAGGCTCCAGGCTCCGAGCCATCAGCCCAGAGCCTGATGCGGGGCTCGAACTCACAGACCGTGAGATCGTGACCTGGCTGAAGTCGGACGCTTAACCGACTGCGCCACCCAGGCGCCCCTGTGGGATGATCTTCTAAGACCAGGTGATAATCTTGTTGCCAGTGACATTTCGTGCAATTATTTTAACATTCATTAGAGGTCATTTCCTGAATCAATAGTACACTGTGGGTGGCAAAATGATTTTCAAATTTCATCATCCTGTCTACATTTACTATTAGCTGGCATTCATCTGTAAAGAAGATCTTTCCTTCTTCTATGCGTACACTATATACTAATGAAACTAAAAAAATTTCAGTCTGTTAGAATTCATTTTTGCCATTATTCTTTTTATTCTCAAATTACTCCAGTTTTGGCCAATGGAAATCCTCAAGTTGGGTCTTGAGTCCCTCGGTTGTGACCCCATTTTGTGTTTGAGGTCTCCCTTGCATTCTATCCTTGAAGAGATTTCCCTGGCTCATTTTTTACTCATTTTACCCAAGGAACAGGAATCAGCTTCCCCCCACCCCCAAAGCCTGTGACAGCTATCAGTTTACTGCTGTCCTGCTTTGTAATACTAGAATGGGACCCTATAAACATGCTTCCTTTGCCAGCTGGCACAATGGGAAGCTTTGTCAGTAGATGGCACTGGAGGGACACTGCAGGAAACAGGCTTCTCTTGCTGGCCTGTGTCCTCTCTTTTTTGCTCCTCCTGTGCAAGCATTGTGCAAGAACGCCCAGTGGCAGTCACTCTCCAGTTAGTTTTTCTGGCACCTGGGCCTGCAGTATTTTGCTCTGCAGTGGTGGCCCATGGTTTCCTGCTTGCTGGCATCAGTCTCCTGGATCTCCAGTGGGAAGTGTCCTGTTTGCCAACTTCAGCCCACCAGCTATGGATCAGCTGTAGCAAACTTCTCTACCATCTCCTGGGCTATAGCTACATTCTCTCTAATGAAGTCTGAATCTCAGTTTTAGGGAGAGGGCCCCTCTTTGCAAATTGTCCCTTATTTGGGTACTGTTAGCCTTGTGATGCTGTTTAGGTTCTCTTTTATCTCATCTGGTTAATATTCTGTTTCTAGTTAATAATGTTTTATGTTAAACTTTCCCTGTTCAAATTAGTAGTCTGTTTCCTGTTTTCTAATTGAACCCAGACTAGTACAGTTGAGAGAATAGTGTTTGAATGATGCCACCATTCAGAGATACAGTTTCTGAATTAAATCGGTATGTGTTTGGATTTGAGCATAGTGTTAAGCTGCTCGCCAGTGGGAAAAGGGATGCTTGTATTTTGTCAGGCAGGGACAACACAATTAGTAAAGCTATTACCTGTGGTTGATTGTGATGAAGTGCTAAATGAAGCAGGTCCCAAGGGACTGCTGTACCTCACTAATGATGGCTTCAAGGACGGTGGTGTCTTAGCCTGTTTGAGCTACTGTAACCAAAGTACCAAAAAGACTCAGTGCCTTATGAACAACAGATATTGACTTCTGACAGTTCTGGAGGCTGGGAAATTCAAGATCAAGGCATCAGTAGAGCTGGTGTCTGGTAAGGGCCTGCTTCCTGGATCATGGATAGCCATTTTCTTCCCTTGTCCTCCCATGGTGAAAAGGGCCAGGGAGCTCTCAGGGGTCTCTTTTATAAGGACATCGATCACATTCATGAGGACTCTACTCTTATGACCTAATCACCTCCCACAAACCCCACCTCTAATACCCTCATGTTGGGGATTAGGTTTCAACAAATGAATTTTGGAGGGACACAAACATTTAGTTTATAGCAGATGATAGGGGATTGGGTCTTCTCATAGTTAAAAAGCTTTTCCCACACCCAAGTTATAAAGTAACTCCCTCGTGTATTTGTCTAATGGTTTTATAGTTCCCTTTTATTTATTTTTTTAATGTTTATTTTTGAGAGAGAGCGTGCACACACTAGAGAGAGAGAGAGAGAGTGTGGGGGGGAGGGCTAGAGAGAGAGAGAGGGGAAACAGAAGATCTGAAGAGGGTTCTGCGCTGACAGCAGAGAGCCTGATGCAGGCTCAAACTCTAGAACTGCAAGATCATGACCTGAGCTGAAGCTGGATGCTTAACCAACTAAGCCACCCAGGTGCCCTTTATACTTTCCTTTTAAATTTACATCTCTGGTCTATTTGGAGATTTTTCTGATGTACAGTGTGAGTTATGGACCCAATTTTATCTTTTCCCAAATGGGTATCCAGTCACTCAACATCATTTATTTAAAAGTCCATCTTTTCCCAAGTGATCTTAGATGCCATATACTAATTTTCATAGGTACTTGGGTCGGTTTTTAGATTTACTACTCCCTTCCCACTCTATTTGTTTGCCAGTACCACAGTATTTTTTTTTTAATGTTTATTTGTGAGACAGAAAGAGACAGAGCATGAGTGGGGGCGGGGGCAGAGAGAGAGGGAGACACAGAGTCTGAAACAAGCTCCAGGTTCTGAGCTGTCAGCACAGAGCCTGATATGAGGCTCGAACCCACGAACCGTGAGATCATGACCTGAGCCGAAGTCGGACGCTTAACCAAATGAGCCACCCAGGCGCCCCGGTACCACAGTATTTTTATTAGAGAGGCTTTATAGCCTGATTTAATACTTGTTAGGGCTAGTCCTCTCTTACTGCTTTTATTTCCCTTCCATTATTGTATGTTTATTTTTCCGCATGAACTTTAGAATTAGTTTGCATAACTCTAGGAAAAAGTTTACCTTCATTTTAATTGGAATTACATTTATATATTGCATGGGGAGGGTTGTCATCTTTGTGGTATTCAGTTGTCCTATATGAGAACAAATGATGTCTTTCCATTTATTCAAGTCTTTTTTGGCTTACAGAAGTGTTTCACAGTTTTTCTAATATAGCTTTTTTTATTTTTTTACATTTATTTATTTTTGATAGGCAGAGAGAGACAGAACACAAGTGGGGGAGGGGCAGAGAGAGAAGGAGACACAAAATCCTAAGCAGGCTCCAGGCTCTGAGCTGTCAGCACAGAGCCCGACGCGGGGCTCAAACTCACAAACCACAAGATCATGACCAGAGCTGAAGTTGGATGCTTAACCAACTGAGCCACCCAGGTGCCCTGGTTTTGTTCTGATATTAAATGACATATCTTTAAATGGTTACTGTTTGTATTTTGGTATGTGTGTTTCAGGTACATTTTATATTATGTTACCTTACAGAAATTGTTCAGTACTGGTTCTGTTTTCTAGGTGTAGTATTACATGATCTATATAGAGATATAATTTAATTCTTTCTCAAATCTTACACATCTATATACTTGTGATCATTGGCTCTTATCTCCAATGCTGCCTCTATTGTTTCTCCATTAAGTGTGATGCTGGTTTTTGAGCTGAGATGTGAAACATTTCATCATGTCAAGAAAGTATCTCTTAATTTTAATTTTATTTTTATGAAATTAAGAATGAGTGTTAACTGTTGGTGGGAATGCAAACTGGTGCAGCCACTCTGGAAAACAGTGTGGAGGTTCCTCACAAAATTAAAAATAGATCTACCCTATGACCCAGCAATAGCACTGCTAGGAATTTACCTAAGGGATACCAGAGTGCTGATGCATAGGGGCACTTGTACCCCAATGTTTATAGCAGCACTTTCAACAATAGCCAAATTATGGAAAGCCTAAATGTCCATCAACTGATGAATGGATAAAGAAATTGTGGTTTATATACACAATGGAATACTACGTGGCAATGAGAAAGAATGAAATCTGGCCTTTTGTAGCAACGTGGATGGAACAGGAGAGGGTTATGCTAAGTGAGATAAGTCATACAGAGAAAGACAGATACCATATGTTTTCACTCTTATGTGCATCCTGAGAAACTTAACAGAAGACCATGGGAAGGGGAAGTAAAAAAAAAAAAAAAAGAGGTTAGAGAGGGAGGGAGCTAAAACGTAAGAGACTCTTAAAAACTGAAAACAAACGGGGGGTTGATGGGGGGTGGGAGGGAGGGGAGGGTGGGTGATGGGTATTGAGGAGGGCACCTGTTGGGATGAGCACTGGGTGTTATATGGAAACCAATTTGACAATAAATTTCATATAAAAAAAAAGAATGAGTGTTAAAATTTGTCAAAAGCTATGCTACATTTTATTATGTGTTCACAATTATTTCTTTTTTCCCTTCTTCTATCATGATATATATTGTTGGGAGAGACTACTTACCTATACACTGGTTTTGGGTTTGAGCATGTGACTTGCTTTAAACGATGGAATTTGATCAACAGTAGTAGTTTGTCAAGTTCAGAGTCCAAAGCATCATATGTTTCTACTCACCCCTTTTGTGTTTCTGCCTCTACCATCAGAAAGACATGCCCTGAGTAGTTGATGATCCAAATAGAGGAGAATATGGAGTAGACCTGAATCCGTCCTGCAGCCTCAAGCATAACCACCCTTGCCAACCCACAGACTGGAGAGTGAAAAAAAGAAAAATATTTGATGTGGTAAGCCACTGAGATATCGGGGGTGTTTGTTACTATTTTCACAGTAGTAATAGCTCACTAACACAAAATCCTTTCTATCATCTACACATCTAATCAACATTTTTCTCCTTAGATCTAACTACATGATGAACTGCTAATGTATTTACTAATATTCAAGCTTCGTTGTCTGGGAATAACCTCACCCCTCAATTATGATACACTCCTTAAACTTGATTTTACATTATTTGGGATTATTCCATTCCTAGTCATGAGTGAGATTGCTTTATAGTTTTCTCTTGTGTGTCTATGTGTGTTTGCATGTGTGTGTAATCTTTACCAGGTTTGGGTGTTAAAATTATACTTGTTTCATAAAGATCATATGAGAGTTTTCCCTCTGTGCTACTATTTAAATGATATTGGGCTTATCTGGACTTTGAAAGTTTGATAGAATTCCCCTGTAAAATCATTTGGGTCTAATTTTTACAGTTAGTTCTTTGATAACTTCTTCTCTTTCCTTTATAGAAATCTGTCTATTTATGCTTTCCATGTATAGCAAGGTCAATTTTGGTAAATTGTATTTTCCTAGAAAATAATCCAATTCATATAGGTTTTCCATTTTATTTGTATGAGTTGTATAAAGTAGTCTTTTGATATTTAAAAATTTACCTTTCATTGGTTATCTCCTTGTTTTTGTTTCTTATTTGTGCTTTCTTCCTTTATTGGGTTAGTGGTTTTTATTTTTTTTTACTTAAAAATTTTTTTTAATGTTTATGTTTTATTTATATTTGAGAGAGAGAGACAGAGCGCCACCAGGGGAGGGGCAGAGAGACAGAGACAGAATCTGAAGCAGGCTCCAGGCTCCAAGCTGTGAGCTGCAAGCTGTCAGCACAGAGCCCAACACGGGGCTCGAACTCCCTAACTATGAGATCATCACTTGAGCCGAGGTCGGGTGCTTAACTGACTGAACCACCCAGGTGCCCTGGGTTGGTTCATGGTTTATCTATTATGTTGTTGTTGTTTTTCACAAACAGAAGACATTTTTATTTATTAGTTTCTACTATTTTTCTGTTCTCTACCTCATTACTTTTGCTCTTTTATTTATTATCTCCTTCCTTCTGGTTTCTTTTGCTCTTTTCAAATTTTGAAGATGGGAGCTCAATTTATTTTCTTTTTATTAATGTGTTTGTAGCTGCAGCATTTTAAGGCTATGGATTTTCTGTGATCACTGATTTAACTATACTCTATTGGTTTTGTGTTTTCATACAATTCCTTTTTATAAATTCTTAATTTTTCCCCCTTTGTCCTAAAAGTTATTTAATAAAGAATTTTTAAATTTCCAAATGGGATTTCTAGTTTCAGAAAGAGCAGAGGAGCAAGCCATGGAACTAAAAATGCTTGCTCAACTTCAGGCTTCCAGAACTTTTAGTTTTGAATGAAATTGAAAATCTTGATTATTACCTGAAACTGCATTTAAGAATTTTCCAGTACAATTTTCCAGTACAAGGGAACTGATTATTATCTATGAGGGATCAAAATAGCTATGGGAAAAAATAGCTACTGAATCTATCAGGGTTTCTTCCAAGGGCAAGAAAGCAATAAATTTGCTGAGCAAATTAATGGTGAGTGAAACAATAAAATTGATTTGTGATTGCATATTGCATACAGGCTTTCATTAGCTTTCGTATCAGCTTTGTGAAAATTAGAAAAAGGTGCTCCATTGGGAGTATGTGGCCTGTGGAGTCCTGCATGGTTGGAGAATTCCTGGCTGAATATCACCCCCCACTTGAATTCTGTTACCTTAACTAGGAACTTTAGCTCAGCCGGAAACTGTACAGTTAATCCAGAAGACCCTAGATTGCTCTCTACTAAGTTTAGCAGGTTCATTAAAATAGTTACACTTGTTAACGGCTGGGCAATTGTGGGAAAAAATAAAAATAAGAAAAGCAACCGATTGCTAAGACAGTGCATCTTAAACGCTCTCACCCAAAAAAGTGATGATTATGTGATAGGATAGAGGAGGTGACGAGATAGAGGGTGTTAACTAATGTTATGGTGGTCATAATTTTTCAGTATATAAGTGTATCAGATCATCATGTGGTACACCTTAAACTTACACAATGTTATATGTCATTTTTATGTCAATAAAGCTGGGGGTGGGGGGAAGAAAAGCCACAGATACCACCAAACTCTCATTATACTTGAGGTATAAGATTTATTCACACACACAAAAAGTAATCACAACCAAATGTACACTAATTTAAAAAACAAAAGATTATAGTGACATAAAATTTTATATTCTCTTTTATAAGTGTGTAAAAGTATTTTGTTTGCTTCTACATAAATTTCCATTCATAAAAGAATAGCAAACATTAAAATGCGGTGATAGTTTGTATTTCTTACATGGAAAGAACATAGACCAAACCCTGGAGCTTTAGTTTACAAGGATGTTACCATGAAGCGACACACTAAACGAATGATCAAAAATAGTATCTATTTCCAGATCCATATACATATACATTCACCAACTAAGCTGAGAAATAAACATTTCATATTGTCTCCCATCTTGCTATCATGTATTTTTCTTCTTTTTACTAAAGCAGAGTAAGAAACTGCACTTTCTCCTTTTAATTGACCTCAGAAGATGCACTATCTAATTCATGAGAAACGCGGAATTTCAGGTGTTTATCTTGTTCCTCACTCTCAGCGTGTTGGTCTAGCTCCTTTTCACTGCTTTGAACTGTTTGGCCAACAAGCTCACTGCTGACATCAGAACTTTCCTGACTACCAATCTCATGGGAATGCTTATTGTTCTCATCACTTGCCTTCAGCTTATACTCTTTGGAGTGCTTGCGGCTCTTGGTTTCCATACTGTGGTCATCCACCTGACTTGTTTCCTGACTGTCCTTCACATGGCTGTCCCTGTCAGGAGACCGCCGCACGGTGTGGGAAAGGAGGACGGCATTGAAGTCATCTTTCGTACTCTGACTTTTCACAAGTGATGTGAAGTCCTCCTCTGTAGAATCAGGATACTGAATCACAGAACAAATGGAAGAAAGATGAAATGAATAGTCAGGGATGGGCGCGTTGTAATTCTGCTTCCTAACTTTTAGGCCAATTTATACTAAAAATTGTCTAAATTTGGCCAAAGCAAAAACCAAGACTAGCATGTTACTTTGCATTTTGCCAAGCCTTTTCACATATTCATCTCCTTTAATTTAACAGGTACATCAATTATGCATATGATGAAGACTATGAATTAGGTCTCATGATCCCTGTTTTACATAAAGGGAAAATGAATTGAAAGTTAAAAAGTAAAATGAATAGTAAATGGCAAGGCTATGTGTCAAATACAGATTCTTCCACTACACATTTAGTGTCATTTGCCACTCTCCAATTCATCTTAGGTATTTAGCTTCAAAACATGACCATTATATTGTGAAGATAATTGCTGTTTTCCAAAGTTTTTTTTCCTTTAATCTAAAAAAGTGAATAGAATAAATGCTTTATAGCCAGGATTTGGAAAAAGAGCATTGTGATTGAGAGGCAAAATTAGGGAGAAATAGCATGGCCTTAAACATAAAATCACCAATGGGAAAAATATTTGTGTTCTAGAGTCATAAATTAATAATGCTAACTGAATGAATGAATGTGCATATGCACACCTGGAGTTCCTAGAATTGGGCTCTAATCATAAATATCTGATGTGTCTGTTAAAGGATTTACCTGGTCCTCATATCTGTGGGACTTCTTAGATTTGGACCTCAGTCCATAAGCCACACTATCACCTCGGCCATCATATGAGTCTCTTGTGGGGACAGCTGGGGTGAAAAATTGGGTTGCTGGAACATCGGTGGGAAAGTCAGTGACCAGTTCATCAGATTCATCAGACTGGTTAGAGTCGTCATCTGTGTCATGGGAATCAACGGAGTCCTGGCTATCTACATCGTCTCCATCATCTTCATCATCCACATCATGGCTTTCATTGGACTTACTTGCAAGGGTCTAAAAATCAAGATGGCCAGAAAAATTCGGGTAAAGTTTTTATTTTCCCTTAGTCTTTACAGTGTCTTTCAAACTATTTTGTTTTCAGAATCTTTGCCTTCAGAACAATGTACTCAGTGACTTTTAGGAGCAAATGTGAGTATCTTCCAATTTCGTTTTAACACAAGGATAGTGGAATCATAATCTGAGGTGTTTTGCTTGATTTTCCATAAACAATTATTTTCATAGACAATTTCAAGCAATATATGTGAGTATGACGTTTAAACTGATAACATTGCTTTTCCTCGTTCATATTAGATATTATTTAACTGACCAAATTCAATGATGAAATAAATACAGATACATAATTGTGAGGTTATTTGTTCTATTTGAAATAAGAATTCTCAGGATATTGGAGCACCCATATATTAATGCATGCACCGAAACCTAAAACCACCTCCTTATTAGCATGATAAACAAAAGGTGGGTAAATTGCAGCTCAAAGCTGTCAATTAAATTAACCAGTTAATGTCTATTAAACTTCTGATTCGCAAATATACTGGGTTATTTATGTAGCTTTCCTAATTAGAGATTCTTAACATATTCAAACAGATCTTAAGGAAAACAAATTTAACTTATCTCTCTGTTTAGCAAATATATTAATAGTCCTAATAAAAAGGATAGTTGTCACATAAACAGTTATGTTAGGAACAGTAATGTTCCTAGAGACAAAATCTTGGCTTTCATAGGCATTAATTAGGTGCTTATCGGATATTGGAAAAAACACCTTCAAAATACCTTAAATAAAATGTTAAGAGGCTTAGTATTTCAAATAACAGACATTGGCAAACACTTCCTTCCACCCTAAACTTATCTGAAGAAATCTGATATTTCTGCCATTTGGTAAATACATGTTTTTCTTCTGAGCAAGTTTTAGACTGGCAATTTACTGGGAAATTTGCTAACAGAATCTTGTCAGACTTGAACCTGGGCAATGTCATTCGGAGGAAGAGTGGCTTCTTTCATCTCTCTAAGGCATGGTCAGCCTCTGATTCGAGGTGAGAACTTACCTTTTGTTTGAAGTCATCAGTTTCTTCAGAGAGCACAGCATTCTGAAGAAGGAGGGACACATATCAGGCAGTGAACATCAAACGTGCCTAACATTTTAATTCAACAGTCAGCCTTTGCTGTCCCAAGCAGTTCTCAGTTTTCAGCCTCAAAAGTGGGTGGCTTAAAGTGGGAGGAAGCCACTTGACCAGATCAATTGCTAGCCGAAGCTCACATTTACCCAAGGGCTAGAAGGCTCCATTTAACTGGCCCAAATGGCCTGCATGATGGCTACTTCTTGTTGCTGTTTTCTAATTGTGAAAAATTTAATTTTTACAATTAGTTAAAATTAAAAATACCTGTAGTGCTAGGAAAGTCTGCTTCTGAGATGGGTCAGGCTTTGGCCATGTAGCTACAGCACCTGGGTATTTGTTGTAAAGCTACAAAAAATGTTGTATATTTGTCATTATTAAAAAAAGAAACATAAAGGATCTCTAAGAGATAAGCTGAAAAAAACAACTACACTTCACTGACCTTGATGGATAAGAATAATATGCATGTATATGGTCAACCAGAGCTTTAGATACCTCTTTTAGCATTTATTTGCATTGCAGATTCATTTAATATACTCTTCAAAAAAAATTTTTTTTAGTGTTTATTTATTTTTGAGAGAGAGAGAGAGAGTCCAAGCTGGGGAGGGGCAGAGAGAGAGGGGAACACAGAATCTGAAGCAGGCTCTGAGCTGTCAGCACAGAGCTCGACGAGGGGCCGGAACCCACGAACCGCGAGATCATGACCTGAGCCAAAGTCAAATGCCCAACCAACTGAGCCACCCAGGTGTCCCGAGATTCATTTAATATACTCTTACATAGCACTTACTGTGGGCCAGGCACTCTTTCAAAGTGATTTACAAATATTTATTCATTTAATCCTCTCAACACCCTGTGAGATGAGTATCATTATTATTCTCATTTTACAGATCAGGAGAAACTCAACCACAAGGAAGGTTAGTGGTAGAAAGTGGCAGAGCCAGGGTTCAAATCCAGGCAAACTGGCTCTTTGCACTGATGCATTCTGTGCATACTGAATACTGCGCAGTCCTGTGCTTGCTAGCTGAAATTTCCTCTCAGATAAAACACAGCTAAAGCAGAAGTTCCTTAATTAGTGGTGATCTTCATTGTTTCCTCTATGGAACAAGGGGGAACTCTCTAAGGCTGTGCTGTCTGATATGGTATCCTCCAGCTATATAACATGTGGTTATTTAATTAAAATTAAGTAAAATAAAAATTCAGTTCCTCAGTTGCACTAGCTACATTTTTCATTCAATAGCCACATGTGTCTAGCTGCTCTCTGAGTGGACGGTGCAGAAATAGAATATTAACATCATCACACAGTTCTGTTGCTCTAAGGTGCCAGAGACATGAATGGTTTTTCCTCTAGCCAAGTTATTTATCTGGAAAATGATTATCCTAGTGCAGAGGAACGGAAGTTGCTCTGAGTAAGTGTCATCTGATGGGCTGTATCACCCAGAGCCAATCCCTTCACATCCCTGTCATTGAGAATGAGAATCCTGGTGGTTCCACAGAGTCCCTTTCACAGCCAGCCACCGAGTGGGGGAGGGGCGGGGAGGCAGCCAGTCAGGGGCACTTGGGGTTTCCCCAAGGCCGGCTGGCTCTAACCAGAGCAGATTCACAGTGGGCTTCTCTCAAAGCATTTGCTGAAAGAAGGGGTTCCTTGCCTAAAAACGATATGAAAACTACCGGTCTAGATGAGTTCAAGTTTCCCTCTTGGAAAGATTATATACAAATATGTATATAAAGATTATATACAAATATGTTAGAACTTACATATAATTAATAATTAATATATATATTTCCTGATGAGACATGTAATATGGGCTCATAGAGAATGTATTTATAAGTTCAATTTATGATTTAAAACAAGGTAATATGGAGACAATATAGATGAACAAAGTAAGGAGACTAAACCCCCTAATAGTCCTAACACTCACAAATAACCAGTGTTCATCTCCAGAGGTGTTTCCTATTAACTTTCCCATATTTCCTACTAGTTCTAAGGTTCTAGGATTCTGGAAGGTTGAATCCCCTGACATTTAGTAATTTGTACTGTCATAGCTTCATGTACCATATTTGTTCTCTTAAAAGCACTAATTCTTGCCTCAGATAGTGTGACCTCTATCTTTTCTGGAAATGTTAATTTTTCTGGCTTATTATTGTGATTCAATACTTGTTTTCTCAAATAATTGGACATGCCTATAACACCTACTTGCACACCCAAATGTGCATACAGCAATATTTCTCTAAATGTCTTCATTAAGCAATCTATTCTCAGTGACCCCAGGCAACTCTCTACGGCCTTTATTCTGTTCATCTGGCATTGAGCTCTGTGCCTTTTTGTCTGAGCTCCTCAGGACAATGCCCATTTGTTGTTTGGCTGGCACAGTTTCACCTGTTTTGGAGAGGCACATATATCTATGGTGCTGGTCAAAAAGCTGTAATAAAGGGTTTGATCTGGTCTTCTGTTTGGGTAGAGAATTGTTATCTAAAGTTAGCTGACAAGATCTAAACAGTGTAAACGACTTTCTTTTTATAATGGGCTTCTTAGCAAATATCTTAGAAGATATTTTGAATATTAGAGTCACACAAACTATCCAGTATGTGAGACAAATTTTAAACTTACTAAAGGGTGGAATTTTCTACGTCTAGCATGGTATGTTGACTCATGGAAAGAAAGTCACATGACTTCATAGAATTCATCTTACATAAGTGATAATGGCCTAGAGCATTATTTTATTATATAAAAAAAATCTAATTTGATGTTAAGAGCATATACTTACTAAAACCTATCCAACTCTTTCTTAACTTGCAAAAGGGCTATGTCCCAATAAACCCATTGCAGGTTGAAAATATGGTAGGTCATACAGAGATGCATTGAATACACCTAACCTACCGAGTGTCATAACTTAGCCTAGCCTACCTTCAACTGCTCAGAATGGTTACATAGCCTGCAGTTGGGTAAAAGCATCTAGCACAAAGCCTATTTTATAATGAAGCGTTGAATATCTCATGTAATGTACTGAGTACTGTACTGAAAGTGAAAAACGGAATAGTTGTATTGGTGCAGAATGGTTGAAAGCATATTGGTGATTAGCCTCGTAATCATGTACCCGGCTGAAGACTGCAGTTCACTACCACTGCAGTTCACTACCACTTCCCAGCATCACAAGGGAGTATTGTACCATGTATTGTTAGCCTAGAAAAAGGTCAAAATTCAAAATTTGAAGTATGGTTTTTACTAAATGCATATGGCTTTCTCACCGTCATAAAGTTGAAAACTTGTAAATTGAACCATCATAAGTTGAGGACCATCTGTGACTGTACTTAGTATTGGCCTGGGTTGAAAGCAGGCAGTCAGTACTTACCAATTAACAGCATGACTATGAAAATAAGTAAAATGGCAACAAATATGTTTGTGGTGCCTCCTGTACAACTGCATAACTAATTTAAGGACATGATAAACCTAAAAGATGCTTACCTGCTTTTCCTCCGAGCTCCCAGAATCAGTCTGTTTAATCTTTGAAACAGAAAAGATGAAGAAAGATTACAATGTGAATGTGTTCTTAGCACATGGGAGCACACAATTCATGTATTTTGAGAAATTTCCTTTAGATTCAGCTGTACTCACTGGAATGGCGTAGGCAATGCCCAAGAGGCAAAAGCAAATCACTGCAATTCTCATGGTTATTTTTCCTGCAAAACATTTTGTAAGGAATATTTAATCTCTTTGTAGGGTAAAACCGTGATACCTTTGTTTGCTACCACATTACAAAATAATTACAAATAAAATATATTTTTTGTAGAACATTTTCTTCCTTTTGGAGAAAACTTTTGTTTCGTTCACTATGGTCTTTTGAGCTAATATTTGTAATGCCACCTCTATTCTCCATCTCTCACTATTGGGTAAGGGAGAGAGGAATGTTACGAGTCTATATTTAACTTTAAAATTTAGAGTTCCAGGGATTATACCAATACTACCTGATATCTCCAGCTGTCTAAACCTACAAACAGATCATTAGTAATTTAATTAAAATAATAAGCTAGTGTTAGTATACTCATTTCTTAGAGAAGAAAAACACAAAAAGAAAGAACATAAAACTACAGAAAGAAACTTGCTTTCTCCATTTTTCAAGCATGCATGTTAAATGTGATTCTTAAATTATTAAAAAGATACTACTTAGGTAAAATGAAGCCATCTCAAAACTCAGTTATTTAAGAAAGACATTCTAGAAATTTGAAACAAAAAACAAAACACTGAAAACAGTCAACAGCTTTTCTATTCATGATAACAAGTCTACATAGTGTCATACAAGTATTTTGGTGAAAAATTTAACGGCTAAATACAGAAGTAAAATATTCAGGGAGGTTTTTTTTCCCCTTGAAAATAGGATGGATACATTAAATCATCAAAAAATAGCATTATTATTAGCTTACATTACCACTAAAGATCCTTTTCCTTTTAAATGCTTCCACAACCATCTGTCCATTAAAACTAATGTATATGGAAACATTTGAAAGGGGCATAGAATGTTTATTTTTTTCTGATTGGAAGAAATAGTGTTAGTTCTTTTGAGGACTCAAAGTGTTTCTGAGTTGTATAGACGACTGGCTTTCAAAACAGCCAGTCACCTTTCCTCCAGGAAATCTGTAATGTATCTGGCATGCTCAATGAAAAGACAAGAACAAGTCTGCATAACAGCTTTACAGTTAAACTCTTCCTTACCACTTGCCCTTCGCCCTGAAACGAAGCTGAGTATATAGGACAGTGCACTGCGGGCTTACCTTGGTCTGTGGCTGCTGAGAAGAGAGCCCAGTCCTGGACAGTGTGGCAGTCCTGGCCTTCTCTTCTTGCTGCTGACAGCCAGGACCTCCCAGAATTTAAATGCTGCTCCAGACATTCTCCACCAACACAGGGAGGCGGAGAAATGTGTCATGAGGTTTTTTTGTCACTGCCCCACCCACTTGCTCCCACACTTCCCCCTCTGGTTTTGTGGTTAGAAAAACAAAGAAACAAACACACAAACTACTCTGCAGTTAAAACATTACTTACGTACAATATCATTAACTAGATTTTTCATTTATGGGATTGTCATTCAGCATCATGGAAGGGCACTGAGGGGTCCTCTAAAAAAGTGGGGAGGAATGACTAGTTCTTTTAAAGAGTTTTAGCATTTCTGAATTAGAAGAAAAATTATTAATATGAATCAGTCCTAAATAAAATGAAATGGAATAGATTTTTGTTTCTTTTGGGATAAACAACAGATTAAGGTAATATAATGCAACCACATGTGCCTCACAATTATACTTGTTTAACAGCTGCAAGGCTACTGTTGAGGTGTACAAAAAGTTCAGAGAGGCTCCTTCCATCCTTCAGTACTCAAGCTCAGTTTTGTGATTTCAAGTATGTAACAACTTGTCATTTAGACAAATGACATTAATAACATTAAAAACTATGTTTAGAAATCTATGCCCATTAAGTTGGATTCACAATGACCTCTCAAGGACGTGAATTTTTGTCGCACTGTTTGAATTGTTTGGAGGTGACGAATCTCATAATTCAGTAGATAAAATAGAGGAATGGTAATTTACTCTATATGCTACAGAAGTAAGGCAGTTTCTGACTGGGAGCAGTGTTACTGCTTGAGAATGCTGCTTCTGGGGCCAGAGTGTGGCTTTGACTCCCCCCTGCCACCAGTTAGCCATTTGGCCTTGGGCAGATCACTTAGCCTCCGGTATTTGTTTCTTCATCTGTCACATGCACACACTATTACCTAGCTCATGGGGGCTTTGAGAAGTTTAAATGAATTAGTATGTGTAAAACTAACAATGCTTGTCACATATTATATGCATATTTTAAACACTTTGTGTGTTAACTATTACTGAAATGTTTAGGAAGAGCAGGGAGTCATGATTTTAATGTCTTTAAGTGGAATCAGTTATTAGAATGAGGCTAGATGTAAGGTCTTTAAACTGTGTACATCAATAGGGTAATTTGCACATCTCTACAGGAATGGGTTGACTTATGAATTATCTTTTTCTAGTTTTTCTCCCAGGATGTTTAAAGTCGGTTACTTAATAAAATTAAAAACATTTTTTATATTAAAAAAAAAACTTTACTGGGTATTTAAAAGGTGTTTAAATGAAAGAGAATTACAGATGAAGCTTGAATATTGGAACAGAAATGAGAGGTAGCAAAGCTTTGAGTCCATTTTAGGTATTTAATATTGTTTTGAGATTACTTAACTACTTCATCTGCCTTTCTCCCTTGTGAAATGGGGATTGCACTATTTATTTATCTCACACCTCCACTGTAAGAATTATGTGTGAAATGAGATTAATGATAAATGGTCCTTTTTATTATTAGTTCTATCTAAGGTATCAGCTCTTATTTACTAAATGCTGCTTTTAATATAAATATGGATTAAGTAATTTCTTGCAGTGTTATTAGTATAACCATAATCCATAGGTTTTGTGGACATTTGGTGGGGGGAGGGTATGTCTATTTTGGATGTCTCCCAAATGAATTGATATTATTGATTTGTGGGCTCTAATCACACATTTTAATAATTCAGCTGGCAGCTATCTTTATAAAATATAAAGCACACAGTTATAAAGTTTCAAAATAGACTTCTTATTCCTGCTTTTAAAAATTGTTTTTTCCCTTTAAACATATTACACACATAAATTTGTCATATTGTCAATTTTGTGAGGGGAAGTTCACAAATTCTAAAAACAACAAGATTTCCACAGATTTCACCATGGTTTACTCTCTGCCCACGGGGATGATTTAATATGAACTTAGAGAGTTATAGGAATAGATTTCACTGGAGACTAGCCAGGTTGAGATGAACCATATGACCCACCACAGGACTCTTCCGGTCATTGCTCCAAAGTGCCACACGATGGCGTTTCTGAAAGGGATTTCAGACCACAAATCTGGTTCTATCAGTTTTCTTATTCTGGCAGGCTAGGACATTCCCGTATTTAATGACAGAACTATAAAACAGCTGTGGGGCCTTCCATTTCTTGGAATGCCAGATGAGAAAATATTTCCCAATAAGGCTCTGCGACACAATAACCAGGAACACAGAGGCCAAGAGAACTGAAGCATTCCTGTTCTGCTCTGTCATTGCTTTCTGCAGCCCCAGGTAGACACCATTGTCTCCTTCCCCACTTCCCACACTCACTCAAAAGGTTACTGATTCTGAGGAAAGACCAGTGAATTCACAGTTAAAGAATGCGTCTGGGATGCTCCAGAGATGAGAAGATAAAGTGGTTTGCAATGGAGGCAGTTCTGTAAAGTATGAAGTGGATAGTGTGCCATTCTGACTTTTGAAGAGGCTCATTCTTCTTGCTTTTTGCAATTAAACATGCTGCTGATGCTTATTTTTTCTGAATAAGATTTTTCAACTATCAGAATTAACATGTTAAATGATTGAGGTCAGCGAGGCTTGATCTGTAGGCTTGATCTATTTCCGTTCTTGATTAGGCTAATGCCTGGTTGTTAGAATCAAAAGGTCAAGTTGGTCAAATTCCTTGTAAATCTTGTATGTGGAAAGAAAAAACTTTAGTTGTTAAACTGGAATGTAGACAGTGATTTGTGATTTTAAGATATAGACACTATAAGAGGACATACGGGAACATATAAAGAACATGATATTTTTTTTCTTGAATTACATGAAAATTCCCATATAATGGGAAAATTTAAGTGTCCACATGTCATTGTTTTGTGGAATTTTTTAATACTGACTTCCAGCTTATTTGGATATTTCTAATTATATTCTTAGAAGGTATAATCAACTATTTAAAAATTTTCATCTCTGCAAATATTTTTTTTCCCCCTGAATCAATGTTCAAATAAAAATCTGATATCTTGGTACCATCATTAATCTGTCATAGAGAAGTTGGGAACTGTAGCCACAATATTCATCATTTTTAGTCTAAGGAAGAGGGGCATTATTTACTAGAGGAGAGGACACAAGGGTGGAAGATAAGAGGAAGCTATTTTTAAGTTCAGATATGAAATGAGAACATTTCATAAATATAAGAAACAAACATCATAAAACTTTTAGTCCATTGCTCAATAACTTAAATAACGAAATTCAGCTCCTGAAAAAGTGGTCTCACTATTGTCAAACGTTAGTTTCACTTAAAACAAAAGAAAAATTTTCATTTTAGATGCACAGAATTGTTATAGAGTAAATAAACATCAATAAGTTGTTAGTGATTAATTACTCAAGTCTCCATCCTTAATAAATTCTGAGCACATAGTTTGTGCTTCTCAATTCAATGAACTATGCTTGTATTCATAGTATATTGTATACTGTTATCTAATATTTGCCAATACTCACCAATCAGATAGTGATTTTCTATTAAAGTATTATCACAGACTCTAAGGGCATTCTAACACTCTTTAAGTGATACATTCTTTAAATTTTTTTAATGTTTATTATTTTGAGAGAGAGAGAGGGAGACACAGAATATGAAACAGGCTCCAGGCTCTGAGCCTGTCAGCTGAGACCCCAACATGGGACTTGAACCCATAGAACATGAGGTCCTGCCTGAGCCAAAGTCGTATACTCAGCTGACTGAGCCACCCAGGTGCCCCTAAATGATACAGTGTTTAAAGTGGACTTAAATTATTGATTTTTTTTCTTAAAAAGACACTTTTTATGGAGACTTTTATTCATGAGAATCAACTAAAAAATTTGGAACTTGTTTAGCCAATGAGATTAAGGGGGTGAGGTTAAATAGTAAACTCAGTGGGACCGTGGCTAGGGAAGTCATATGTTGGAGACCCTGTGTCTACACTAGAATAGGATGGGTATTTTGGGACTGGTCTCAAACAGGAAGTCTCTCTTTCTAGCCAACCTCAATCACAGCAGCATTGAAGGCTATATCTGCAGCAGTATGGGGAACAATACAGAAGCTTATAGTTAGAGAGGACCCAAAGAGGGCTGGGGACAAAGCTGCAGAAATGTACAAATAAAAAGTCTAGCAGCTTAGGTTCCTGTTGGTATGGAAGATGCATTTTGCCACAATTAGCAACCAGTAATTAGCATTCTGCAGAATGAATGTGAGGGGAGAAAAGCATTCTTCGAAATCGGTTTATGAAAATTTTTATTCAAAGTAAGATATTTGAGTAAGCTTTGGTAGAAAATCCATTTTAAGGTTAATATGAAAAAGTGACCATTTTAAAATAGAACAGAAGAAGAAAATCTGAAGAAATAGGACAAAAGCTGGACAACAAAAAAAGCAGTTAAGGGGCACCTGGGTGGCTCAGTCAGTTGAGCATCCGACTTCGGCTCAGGTCATGATCTCATAGTTCTTGGGTTCAAGCCCCACCTCAGGCTCTCTGCTGTCAGCACAGATAAGCTGTCAGATAAGCTCCCCTTATCTCTCTACTCCCCCCCCCCAATAAATAATACTTAAAAAAAAAGGAGTCAAATCAGTTATCTTTCTAGCCACACCTGACTAAGGTTTTTTCTTTTGTTTGTTTTGCCAGTTCCTATTAAGGAAGAGCTCACACTGATGTTTCTATTCCATGGCATAACATTTATGGTTTAAAAATATGATTTAAAATAATTAGTAATTAAAATATGGTCCTTTAATGTTTGAATTCTTTAATAAAATGAAAATCCATATGTCATCCCATAGTTTTGTGCCAACAAATATTTATTCAGTGAATGGAAAAAAAAAAATAAACTCATTGTAAAAAATATATAATTCTCATGTAAGTTGAGTCATTCCTAATTATTTTCTGTTGCCTTTTTTAAAATGTCTATTTGTTTATTTTTGGGAGAGAGGGAGGGAATGTGAGCAGGGGAAGGGCAGAGATAGAGAGGGAGACAGAGAATCCCAAGCAGGCTCAGCACTGTCAGCGCAGACAGAGTTTGATACAGAGCTCAAACTCACAAACGGTGAGATCATGAGCTGAGCTGATCATGAGTCCGATGCTTAACCGACTAACCAACTGAACCACTCAGATGCCCCATCTGTTGCCTTTTTAAAGTCCCAAGTTGAACATCTCTTCTAGGTCCTATTAGAAGTCACTATCAGGCAGAATGGATTACACCTAACCACAGGCAAGATTCCTATAGTTAAAAAACTACAAAGAGGGCCAGCCAGGTGAATGCTATTTTTTACAGACCATGAGGTCCTCTGAGGACTGGCGTTCTCCTGCCTCTACAGCCTTATCTTTCACTGACTCCCTTTCTTATACTCCATGCAACAAGCACACAGAACCCATTGGAGCCCCACAAAGTACTATGCTAGTATAAATTTCCATGCCTTTGCTCACACTGCAGGGCACCCATGTCTAGAGTATCTCTTTAGTCCCCTCCACACCTGCTTGTGAAGTATTTTCTTTTCAGACTTAATTCACAATAACATCAAGGCATCCCCTATAACGCCTTTTTTGACCTGAATAGAAATAACCACTTCCACTTTTGTACCCCTAATGCACCCTGCCCATGATACTTTATTGCCATTACATGCTTGTCTCCTTACACTAAGTGAACTCCCTCCAGGCAGGGGCTTGGTCTTATGTTTGTATCCACCATTTCCTGCTGGCAACTCAGTGAATGTTTGAGGAACAAGTGAGCAAAGGGGCACACCTTTAATATAATGCTTAATCCCAAAGGGGCGCCTGGGTGGCTCAGTCGGTTGAACACCAACTCTTGATTTTGACTCAGGTCATGATCCAGGGGCATGGAATTGAACCCCACATCTGGCTCTGTGCTGAGCATGGAGCCTGCTTAAAATTCTCTCTCTCTGTCTCTGTCTCTGTCTCTACCCCCCCCCCCCCCCCCCCCCGACCCTCACCCTGCTCGTGCTGTCTCTCTAAAATAATAATAATAATAAAAAAATAATAATGCTTAATCCTATAGATGCTACATATAATACTTGCATTTAGCATCAACTCTAAGGAGCTAGAACAACTGCTGGGTTCTTAGAAAAATTTGAACAGTAATCCCCCTTTATCTGCAGTTTCTCTTTCCAGTTGTTTTTTTTTTTAATTTTTTTTTTAAGTTTATTTACTCTTGACAGAGAGACTGAGCATGAATGGGAGAGGGGCAGAGACAGGGAGACACAGAATCTGAAGCAGGCTCCAGGCTCTGAGCTGTCAGCACAGAGCCTGACAAGGGGCCTGAACCCACAAGCCATGGGATCATGACCCCAGCCGAAGTCGGAGGCTCAATCAACTTAGCCACCCAGGTGCCCCTCCATAGTTTCAATTACCGGCTGTCAACAACATCTGTAGGCAGATAATCCTCTTTTTGACGAGTCATCAGAAGGTCAGTCGAGCCTAACTCTACATCATAATGCTACGTCATTCCCCCCGTGTACCTCATCTCATCTCATAGGCATTTTATCATCTCCCACCATCACAAGAAGGGTGAGTACAGTACAAGATACTTTGAGAGAGACCAATTCACGTAGCTTTTATGACAGTATTTGTTATAATTGTTCTATTTTATTATTATTATTAATTTCTTACTGTGTGTAATTAAACTTTGACCATAGGTATGTAAGTATAGGAAAAAATAGCCTTTTTATAAAGGTTTCAGTACTATCCGCAGTTTTAGGCACCTGCTGGGGGTATTGGAGTTTATTTTTGCGGGTAAGGGAGGGACCGTATACACATTTAAAGACACCGTTGCAGAATCTGAAGAGCCAGGATCTTTCCCCCATATCTGTGGGGTTGTTATACCTTTAACTTGTCTGGGTCTCAGGTTTCTTGATAGAGTTAATCTAGATTCTTTTTAAGGTCAGTTCCAGCTCTAAAATTCTGTGATTTTATGTATCTTTTTAAAATTCATGAGAAGTAAAATATTGACATTGTAATAGGAAGAGAAAACAAGTTGTAGACATAGAGACAACACTGAGATTGTAAGAGAAGTTCAGATGAAATACCAAAAAGGGAAGATTTTGACACAAAACTTCTCTAATAAACTGGCAGTCAGGTGAAAGTTGAAGAGTCTTTAATATGTTTTAAAGGAGACTATCATGTATTTTTTTCCTATATTTTAAATCATAGATAAAAAGTTAAGAACAATTTTACAATAATGTTAGTAAAAATAAAACTTTCTAAGAGGGAAATCACTTCCAACCAATGATTCTAATGACTCAATCTTTAAAGTTCTGTGAATTTTTTATCCTTACCTCCCCAAATATGTGTTTTCTTGAGGCGTATTCTCAGTGTGGGTCACATGAATTTGTTTCAGATTCTGTTACACTGAGAGTGGGAGATTGAAGAGAAAGTGACTGAAGAGGTTGGCTTGTTTCTTTCCTGGAAAATGCCTCCTGTGGTTTTAGGAGGCAATTTCGTTGCCAAACAGATCCAGAATATCAGGCTTCTCCATAATCTGGAGATGTTTTTAGATTTTTCTTTCCCGCACTCACATCCTCTTCATTTCCAAGCATCTGTAGATGTGACTGGTCTAGACAACCTGTTAATTTCAATTTGAGATGAAATCATCTAAGAGTTATCTAAAATCAAAGTTTGTGATCACATTTTGTCCTCTTTTAACCCATTCACTCGTAACAAATTTCTACTGCTTATTTTTACCCTAAGAAACACTTCCTCATAATTATTATACCCTCAGCATTTACCTTTTCTATCATAACAAAGAGTGAGCCCAGAACTTCTGCCTTTGCTTGTGAAAAGGAAAAATATTCAAAATAATAACAATAACAACAACAATAGTAGCAGTAATTGTATGTTTCATGGGAAACCTATAATATCTAGATTTTAAAATACACATTCTATCTAATATTCCTAACAACTGCATGAATTCAGTAGTAGGATCTCAATTTTTCAGATAATTATATGAAAGCCAATTACTGTGCGGTCATATCTATATGCATGATTTCATTCACTCCTTGCAAAAACCTGAGTATATATTTTCCAGGGTCAGTAGAGGCCCAGCGAAGGGAGTGACTAGTTTCACCTGTCTAGGTTGGAAAGGCTTTCTACGGGATGCTGGGATGCAATACGGAGGAGGAACTGGTGTTTAGAGACTAACTTCTAAGATGTGAATCAAAACAATGAGCATCCAACTTTGACCAAACTTGGTTGAAAACAAACAAGTATGCAGAGAAAGCTCTAAGTTACCGCGATATTGGTGAGAAATCTTATAAAGAGAGTGAATAGTTTTGTTTCTTAAAGGCTCAAATCTAATAAAAATGCAGAGCTTTATTTACCTGCATGCCAACCAGCTAGTGTCATGCTGTGATTATGAGCCATACGGTGTCAGAGGATGTCAATACATCTTGGCTAATCTTATGCTGCTACGAATCACCAATTCAAAACACACAGATTAGTGATTATGGGTTAGTATCATTAGCTTCATGCTTACTACATACAATGGCCTAAAATATTAGTTGTTTTCATTAGCTACACTTTGAGTGAATTGCTTGTCATATTTTAACAGTCACCATATACCTAGATAAAGGGAAAATTCAAAGGCACAATTTCATAGCTAGCCTTATGTCTTGCTACCTTTCGATTCGTTATAGCACCTACTATAATTGGGACAGGTATTGCTGGGTGTACACCAAAAATTCATCTTCTTCAGAGTAGTTGCTGGGAAGTGGCTGCCCAGTTGAAACTACATTTTTCAGCTTCCTTTGCATCTAGGCATGGCCATGTGACTAGTTCTTGCCAATGGAGCATAAACCAACTGACATGCTTTACTTTCAGGCTATGGTGCCTGAAATGTTAATTGTGCCTCCTCCACAGTCTGCCTCCTCACCTTTTGGCTGAATGAAGAGGACCATGAAGCATTTTTGGAGGGCAGAGACCCAAGGAGGAGATAGCTTGAGCTGTCTGGTGACCAGGAACCCTGATATAAATATTATATGAAACAGCGATGTGCTCTATGACCTCAAGTCCCTGACATGTCTTCCAATAGCAGGTGTTACCTTAATTAATGCAACCCCTTCCATTCCATTATAATGATCAACCCATAGTTTTTGAATGTTAGCAGCTAGGCTCCAGACCACTAAACTCTTGAGACTGGATTTACATTATCATGCCCTAACTTTATATATATAATTTTTGTAGTATAATTTCTACCTATATGGAGAATTTTTCATTCATTTTTGCTTCCCCATTCCTAAAACTCTAAATTAGTCCATGTGACATTACTAATATGTTAAAATTTGATTTGATTATTTTATACAATAAGGATGTGACCACTTAACTCCAGAAGGAGATGGTGTATATCTCACTTAATTCCAAAGGGAGTATCAATAGATATTTTAAGTAATTTGGATAGCAGGTTTCTCTTGGGCCTCTGTTTTTGTTTTTCTCGCTTTTACCCAAAGAGAATTAGCTTTGGTATAGATTTTTGTGGATAGCATCAAATGTTGGTAACCAGGGAACCTGACTTTATCTCGACTATTATCGACTACTGACTATTATCTCGACTTTATCTCGACTACAAACTCCATTAAATATTGTCAAATTAGCTTGCCTCTGAGAAGAAAGAGGCTAAGCTATGATCAAATAAATAATAAACTGACCTTGCAACTTCTCATTATTCACACAACATCATTTACTTTTATTTCTTAATTAGGCCATTTGTTTTTTGGAGCACGTTTTGCTTTTCACCAGGGGCCAGACAGGGGAAGGTAGAAATGAAGTTAAAATCAACCTACCTAGTTATATTTGAAAATTTAAAGTCATGTTCTCTAAGGGTTTTGGATGACTTCTATTTCCTGGAGGGAGTATGTTTTTGGATTAATTTTAGTCTTAGGTGACTTTTACCAGATCAAATATTGTGGGTGGTAAATTCTAAGGCACTTGAAAAATTTTAAGGCACTCCACCATGGTTCCTAATATGGACATAACCATAATTAGAGGAAACATAGATTACGTTAGATACTGTTTATGGTGGGAAGCTGCAGTTTTGACCCTGTCCTGTATATCTCACTGATATTCCCCAACTTATAACAGTCTTTTGGTTCTGTGGATCGTAGCTTGGCCAGGGGGTTAGCCAGAGTTCTTAGTGAAGTAAAGAGGTCATGTACAATGTATCAGCAAAGCTGGTACACCCACTTGTCTGGGTTGGGGAGGAAGTGGAGGCTGGGGTCAGGCAAGGGGCCTTTTTCTGCTTTTAGACAGTGGCAAAGCATCTCAGACTGGGGTTTCATTTTATTTTTGTTTATGTGGAGTTGGTCCAGACACAAGTAAAATTGCGGTGTCTTAACCTCTAGTAAGATTTCAAACATACATCTTGCTTCATCAAGGTTGGTCTCTTAAGAATGCAGTTTGTATCTCAGAGATGATGGCATTCTAAATTTAGAAGGTTAAAAATGACACACTTTCATTTAAATCTCATAATCTTTGGGGACGTAAATTAATGAAGAAAAAATTTATTTTTCTTTTTAAGAAGAAGGATAAGAATCCTATACACAGGAAGTTAATTTGCCTAAAACATATTTTACTTTCATAATATTTTTGTAAAATTGGGCAACTGATTTATTTCTTATGGTTCTATCGTGTGTTCCAAGTTTTATCCATGTAAGCTAGAAGACAAGAACCAGGAAATAAAATCAGTTAAATTTTATCCCATTGTACCAGGTATGTGTGAACACATGGCTATCTGTGTGTAGATCTTTCTCTCACACAAAGGATTTGAGTTTTGTTTTTTTTTTTTTTAACAAAATCCATGAAACATAAAAGCATATAATACATACTTGAGAGATTTGGGAAAGAATGCTAAGAAATCAATAAAATTTATAACTTTTGGAGCAAATTTTAGTATAAAAATATAAAATGCCTAGTTCTATACATTGGTTAATAAATATTCATTTAGTTTCTTTGAAACAACATAATTTAGCATCAAATGCTTAAAAACACTGATTGCAGTCAATATGATTAAAAATATATACTGTGTATATCTGTTTGGCTATTAAGGATGACATTTCCCAATCTGGTACTATTGTCCTAGTCCTGGAATCTCCTAAGAAGCTGGAGGAGGGATGGTAAGAAGGCAGGGCATTCAGAAAAGAAGGGGTATTCTTGACCTGGCTTTATTTTAGCTCCAAGGCAACTCGGGTTCTGGATGGGCAGAAAATCACTAAGATTGGAAATCAGATTAGAAGTTTTGGTTCAAATAAAAACCAGTGTCTTCAATAGTAGTCAAATCAGTGTGTTCAGAATGCAGCACTGGAATTGGCATTATGAGCTAGGGGAGTTCTTCTTGGCATCTGGGTCTTTTTAAAAAAATTTATTAAAAGATTTTTTTTAATGTTTATTTATTTTTGAGAGAGGGAGAGACAGAGCACGAGTGGGGATGGGGCAGAGACGGAGAGGGAGACACAGAATCTGAAACAGGCTCAGGCTCTGAGCTGTCAGCAGAGCCAGATGCGGGGCTCAAACTTGGGAACAATGAGATCATGACCCGAGCTGAAGTCGGATGCTCAACCAACTGAGCCACCCAGGCGCCGTGGCATCTGGGTCTTTTAATCAGGTGCCAAAGTGAAAGACTTCAGCTGTCTTGGATATCCTTTGTTTTAATTTTCTAGATAAGGGCCCAGTAAGCTCTTGGACCAAATCCACCAAAGTTTATTTTTGTAAATAAAGTCTTGTTGGAATATAGCCATGCCCATTTATTTATATAGCGCTACAACATTAGAGTTGAATTGTTGGGTCAGAGACCATATAACCTGCAAAGCCTAAAATATTTAGTATTTGGCTCTTTACAGAAAAGGGCTCACACCTGTTCCAGATGAAAAGCCTTTCTTATTTTAGTCTATTCTTTAACTCAAGCATATGAGTCAGACTCTCATCCTAGTTCCCACCCTGTCATTTCTGGCTACACCAAGTCATTTTTGAGTTGTGATGAACAGTATTCCATGTACAGTCAGTGTCAGATGCATAGACGTGGCTTTGAACCATGCAATACAATGCTTTTTGTTTTGTTTTCACTCATCTTGATAATGTTCTGATTTACAGTCAGCATAGGACACTGAACCAATGATATTAAGGTTAAGTGGTTAATGATTTTGGGATCTCTTCCTAGTCATAAGCAATAGCTCACTAGATACAGTTTTGTAAATGTACTTGTTATTTCTGCCAGATATAAATATCCCTTTTTATTTATTTATTTATTTATTTATTTTTTAAACGTTTTTATTTTTGAGACAGAGGGAGATAGAGCATGAACGGGGTGGGTCAGAGAGAGAGGGAGACACAGAATCTGAAACAGGCTCCAGGCTCTGAGCTATCAGCACAGAGTCCGACGTGGGGCTCAAACCCACAAGCTGCAAGATCGTGACCTGAGCTTAAGTCGGACACTTAGCCAACTGAGCCACCCAAGTGCCCCTAAATATCCCTTTTTATATGGGCTCATCTGTCACTCTATCTGTCATTTATCTGTCACTTTTTCTACTATTTCCATGTAGTCCCATGTAAGATAATTCTGTAAATATTCCTGTTCTTGCCTTCCTCAAAGATCTTAGTATCATTTATAAATCTGGGAATCTTAGTATGAATAATTCTATTAATACTTTATTTATTGTCTTTTAAACATTTAAAGTGCTTTCAGATTGATGATCTGAATTGATGGTTGTAACAGGGTTTTCCTCTGGGAAAGGGATCTGACTGGCTAGAGATAAAATGGGAAGGAAACTTAAATTTAATGGCTTTTAAATTTTGCATCATGTGTGCATTTGTTATCTATTATTACACAGCAAAATTACCAAAAACTTAGCAGCCTAAAACAACACACATTTATGGACTCAGAGTTACTGGGGGTCAGGGATCCAGGCCTGGTTAACTGGGTCTTCTGTGTCAGGGTCTTAATACAGCTGCAAGGGAAGTGTTGGCCAAGGCTGGAGTCTCTCCTAAAGGGCTTGCTTGTGGAAGAATCTGCTTCCAAACTACATGGTTGTTGGCAAGATTCAGTTCCTTGAGTACTACTGGACTAAGAACGTCAGTTCCTAGTTGTTTGTTGGCTGGAGCCTTCCCCCCACCCCCATTCGTCTCCAACATGACAGCCAGCTTCATCAAAGCCAGAAAGCCAAGAAGGCAGTAGAAGTCTGCTAGCAAAATGGAAGTCAAATTTTATGTAACCTAATCATGAAAATTACATCACATCATTTTCGTCCCATTCTGTTTGTTAAAACAAGTATTTAGGCCATTCTACGGTAAAAGGGAGGGTATTACACAAGGGCATGAGTACCAGGAGTTGGGAATCATAGGAGATACATTTTAGAGTCTGCCTGCCATAATGTGTGTGTTTTAACTATTTAGAAAAATTATGTAAATAAAAGTGTTTTTAGGCATCCGAGACTAAATGAAAATGAAAGTCTTAGTGTAATATATGGAAAGTGATTCATTTTTGTAAATAAAAAATAGCATGTGTATACATACATATATACATGTGTGTGTGTATATATATATATATATATATACACATATATGTATGTACAAAATGATAATGATATAAATCAAATGGTTAGTGTCTTTATTCAGGCTTCTATAATAGAGTACCATAGACTGAATGGTTTATGAGGAACAAATACTTTTTAAAAGTTTTTATTTAAATTCCAGTTAGTTAACATACAGTGTAATATTGTTCCAGGTGTACAATTTACTGATTCAAGACTTAAAACACCACTCAGTGCTCTTCACAACAAGCACACTCCATGAATAACAAATATTTATTTCTCGCATTTCTGGATGCTGGGAAGTTCAAGATCAGGGCATGGGCAAATCTGATGTCTGATGAGAGCCCACTTCTTATTTCACAGACAGCCATTTTCTTGCTATGTCCTCACATGAGGACAGGGGTGAGGGAGCTCTCTGGAATCTCTTTTACAAAGGCATTAATCCCATTCATGCGGGCTCCACCCTTATGACCCAAGCACATCCCAAAGGCCCTAACTCCTAATGCCTTAACTTTGGGGATTAGATTTCAACATATGAATTTCAAGGGGGCACAAACATTCAAACTATAGCAGTTAGCAATAATTGCTTCTGTGGAAGGAAATGAGAAGAAATGGATGTAAAGGAATTTTATAGTTTAACCTATCTCTTTTTCTTCTCAATATGACAAGAAAGTGATTAGAATCATTTTATAAAGTTGCAGAGGATAAATGGCTTTCCAGTGCCATATGGTAACTTAATTGCAGGATCAAGATTCAAAACAGTTCTCCCGAACATCAAAGACTTTTTTTCTCCTATTTATTAGTTATATTATTTATTTACTTCAAAACTAACTTTTTTTTGTTCAGAAAAATTGTTAACAATTTTAAAAGCTACTTTTAAGAATTATGGGTGTTTGTTCCTTTGGTGATGCATGGCTATCTTCATTGGATGGCCATTTCTGTTCAATATATCTGGTAAGTAAGCCGTTTTTAAGCCATGATAAAACAGAAATTTGTATTTAATTTTTTAAAGTTTATTTATTTATAAATAGAGAGAGTGAGTGT
The DNA here is from genome assembly GCF_023721935.1 of Panthera uncia. Taxonomy (NCBI): domain Eukaryota; kingdom Metazoa; phylum Chordata; class Mammalia; order Carnivora; family Felidae; genus Panthera; species Panthera uncia. The sequence goes on along the minus strand of NC_064811.1, from coordinate 70,928,746 downwards.
GAGCAGTGCTTAACATAGTTCTCCTTTATTGTTTTTTTAAAACTTATTTATTTATTTAAAAGTTTATTTATTTTAAGAGAGAGAGAGAGAGAGAGAGAGAGAGAGAGAGAAAGAGAGAGAGAACTGGGGAGGGGCAGAAAGAGGGAAACAGAATCCCAAGTAGGGGCTCAATCTCATGAACCATGAGATTATGACCCGAGCCAAAACCAGGAGTCAGACACTTTACCAAGTGTCTGGCACCAACACAGACACCTCGGTTTATTTATTTACTTTGAGAGAGAGTGTGCAAGTGGGAGAGGGTCAGAAAGAGAGGGAGAGAGAGAATCCCAAGCAGGCTCCATGCTGTCAGCGCAGAGCCCCATGCATGGCTCAATCTCATGAACTGTGAGATCATGACCTGAGCCGAAATGAAGAGTTGGATGCTTAACCAACTGAGCTACCTATGCACCCCTGTATTTTATCTTATGCTATATTTGCCAGATTAAGCAAATGAAAATATAAGATCCCCAGTTAAATTTGAATTTCATATACACAATGAATAATATTTTATTATACGTATGTCTCAAATATGCACGTATTTGTAGTATTTGGACGTACACTACAAAATTGCTCATTGTTTATCTGAAACTCACATTTGACTAGATGTCCTGTACTCTTTCTGGAACTCTATCCTCTGGGCAATGAAAAAAGCAGTGTAGGTTCTCAAGCAGAAGGCTTACATAGTAAAAAGGAATTTTAAAAGGATCACTCTCTACTTCATGAGTGTCTGTGATACCCGAAGATCTTCATTCTTCTCTTTCTTACCAGGGCCCAATCCATTCAACCAACATTTATGAATGCCTGCTGGGTGTGAGGTACTGCACCTGCTACTGGAGATACAAAATCAAACAAGCTTCCATTCTCACCCTCAAAAAACTCAAAGCCTTTTCTTTTAAAAAATTTTTTTAAATGTTTATTTATTTTTGAGAGACAGAGCGTGAATGGGGAAGTGGCAGAGAGAGAGGGAGACACACAATCTGAAGCAGGCTCCAGGCTCCGAGCTGTCAGCACAGAGCCCAGCGCAGGGCTCGAACCCACAAACCATGAGATCATGACCTAAGCCGAAGTCGGATGCTGAACCAACTGAGCCACCCAGGTGCCCCAAACTCAAAGCCTTTTTTGGCCAATACTTGTTATAGGATTTGGGGAGATTATTAAAGGTAAGAATATAGCAAATCTGATAAAAACAGATCAAAATGTTGTGAATGTCTCTTAGCTCTCAAAATTTCATGCTTTGGGGTGGTTTTAACAATTATAAGCACAGTATGCTTAAGACAATATTTTTGAAAATTGAGAAATTAAAAAAATAGTTTTAAAGAGTTTTTGTTTTCTTTGAGTCCTTATCATTATTTCTATTCTTCTGAAATAGTCACTGAAATATCTCTGTGGAAGTATAAAGAAGTAATATAATTTTGTAGAATGTGATTAACCAACATAAGTTTGCCAAATTTGACTTTATGATTATATTCCAGGAAAATAGAGAAGCAAAACTCAATAAGGAAATAATGTGCAACTAAATTTTAATAAACGTCCCAGAGATGGAGCTTTGTGTCAAGTTCCTTTGTACCTTGATTTAGTGGATTTTTTTTTTCTGTTTTAAACACATTATTCCTTGAAGTTTATCCCAGTGATGTAACATAGTTGGATGACTGACCAGTTAGTTACTGCATGACTTCTAAAGTTTCATATTTTTAGATTGAGTAACAGCCTTCTGGTGGGGAAAGGATGACTATGTGTAGCCACAGAAAAATGGAAGAGAGAATTGGAGTGTGTTGTCCAAGGCCTGATTGCTCGCAGATCCAGGGCTCACATCCTCCTTGCCTGGCTCTGGGTCAGAGGGAATGACCTTGGAGCCTGCATTACCGAGCCCTCATGTCAGCTCACCTTTGGCTAGTTTTAGTTAATGGGAAGCCTCCCTCCCCCACTGCCACCCCTTCTCTCTTGTCCTGCATAAGGCAGCATCTCTGACAGTGCCTGTGCCTTCCTCAGGGTCCCAGCTTTCACGTGGTGCCCCGGGACCTGTGCTATGCCATTCCCTTTCCCTCCCTTGATTTAAGGAGAGCCATGGCTACCTGATGTTTTTGCCTCATGGAGACTATTTGTCTTCTCAAGTCTTTCATCTTCCATAGTATCAATTCCCTGAGTTAAATTATTTCTGTTATATGTACTTGAAATGGTTTCTAGTTTTCCAGATAGATTTGGGGAACATGGGAGTTATTAGAAGAATATCCAGAAATCAAGGATCCACATTTCTCTCTCCTTGGCATCATCTTCAGGGCTTTTCAAATAACCAAATAAACACCTGTTCCTTTGTCACTAATGATTTCTCTGTTTCAAGGATCAGAGATTGCTCGGGGTCTTCCAGAGCAGAGGATTCCTGAGAGTTTTGGGCTGGTAGAGCATGAAACTGTCTTTGCCTCAAACCAAGTTTTCCTTTATTTTGTGAACACATACAATTTCCTTTTTTTTTTTTTTAATAGAGGGGGGTTAGTATCATTTCTAGATCAATAAATCTTAAAATAAATATATAAGTGAAAGGAGAATGAAATGGGAAAAAAAGGAATTTTGAGATAAGGGAAAGACTATAGGAAGATGAAATGGAGTCAGATAATATAACTATTTTCTTTGAGAAGGGCAATAACTTTAATTAAAAGGGGATTAAAAAATCTATTTTCTCAGAAATGTTACTCAGAATCCTGAAGTTCGTTAACACATTGCAGATATTTGTGTGAAATCATAAACCGTACTAAATATAGGAAATGATGTTTGCTGTAACATTGTAAATAGTAGCAATCACAACCTCTCAGTGAGCTGTGTTTGCTGGCAAAGGAAAGGAAAACATTTCATAGTGAAAGCAGTGTATTTTGTCAAATGGGCAGCGATAGCACAAACCTGATGAAAGGGAGAAGGCAATCGCATGTCCTTGGTTTAATATACAGGTGTAAAATGCCTTACTCCAGAATACTTACAGCCTGGTGAGCTAAGGGCCTTGTTAGCTGAATTGTTTAAAAAGATCAAATGTTGATGTAGGATTTGCGTAAATCATAGTTCCACTCACTGCTTTCTGGCATCAAATATAAAGAAGACAAGGTCTTTCTTAAATGTTCCAAGGCTTGACTGTTGTACAATATACCATTACCCTGAAGGGCAAGGGCTCTGCAGTCAGGCTGCCTCAGTTCCAACGCTGCCTTGCTCACTTCCTAACTGAGGCATCTTGAGCTAGTTAACCTCTCTGGGCCTCTTTTGTAAAATACAGACAAAAACAGCGTCTCTTACATAATGTTGTTGTGAGAATTAAACACACTCATAAAACTTAGGCCAGTACCTGGAACTTAGTAAGCCCTCAATAAAGGTTAAATGTTAGTATTACTCAGAGATGATCCCTGTGATTTTAGAGCTTGTGTTAAATTCAAATATGGGAAATACATTTGAGATAAATGCATAGTCATGTATTATATTAAATGTAAGAAATTCTGTTGGCTTGTAACTTGTTCTATCTTACAAGAAGACAAAAGAAAACAAAAACAAAACAAAACAAACAAAACAACAAAACTCAACAGTGATAGGGAGAGTTGACAGACAGGAAGAAAAACATTTAATATGAAATTTCTTTCAGGCACGTTCTGCACATATATGTTGAAAAGAAATGTGTCTATATGCTCTAGTAGCAAAAAAGCAGAATAATTGGGATTGGGAAATCTGCAGCAGCATAAAGTCACTGCATTTAGATGGACAATATGTAGGGAATATTAGGTCTGAAACTGTAACAATTAGCATATGTACCCTCTGTTTCCTGAGAATTTTTAGGTTACTGAAGTCAAGTGACATTTTTTGACAGATGGAAATTTGTAAGCTATTTAGGGAAATAACCACGTGTCTTAATGGGCAACATCACCCTTTCCATAACTGTAAATGAAACTTTGAAAAACAGTTTAGATAGAAAACAATTGATAAAAACCTTCTTTCTTTTCCACTCTTTCCTGCTCTCTTTCTCCCTTCTCTCTTTCTTCCCTCCTTCTGATGGATAGTGGTCCCAATCTTCATATTAACAAATATCAACCCAGCAATAAAGGCTGCCAGCTTCATTTTTAAGTGGACATCCATTTTGCCACTGTCATTGTTAGGACACCAGTTTTGTAGCAGGCGCTGACCAAGTCCTGCTATGACTTGGATGGTTGATAGGGTCCATGTAGAATTTTCAGTATGAGGACTCTGGAAACAAAAGATTTAAACAGCACTATTTATAAATGCAGTCAGGTTTAGGAAAGTGTGAATGATCATGCACACGCTTTCAGGGAACTTATGATCATACTCTTCCCCTCCAGAACAAAGTTAACACTTGTTGACTCAAATAAGTTGGCATTCCTATCTCATCCAATTCATTTGGCTGGAACAAGTCTATATGCCAGTGTGGGGATGGCCACATGATTCTTCTAGGAAAGATAGGAGTATATCAGTGTGATTTTGAGTTCATAGGCATTGAGCAATCCTTCTTCATAGTGGATTCATGGACCTACCTATGGCACTTTATGCCGAACACACACTGTGTTTTGACACCAATCCCTCCTCTTTAGCATTTGGAAACATCTGTGGTTTTTGAATAGAAAATTAAATACTCAAGTGTGCAATGGTAGCACAGAACATTTATTAAAGATGACCTTAGAACAACATTTACAGAACTAGAAATAAGAGCACATGGATGTGAGTAAGATAATAGTCACCATGTGCCCTGTCCTAAAGGGAGATGAGTGGGAGGCTCCAAAACCCAGTTTTCTGTCTTTCTCTTGATTTTGTTTGTATATTCTGTGGAATTGCTACCACATCACTGCTCCTTGACTCCCTCCTACCATGAGACTCTATACCATTTTGCAAACACTCAGAGGGCCCAGAGCAGCTAAGGTAAATGTGGTTTATTACAATTTCTTAGTTACTAGTTTATGAGCATAGGAGAGGCAAATGACTATAGTAAAAGCAGTGAAGTTTGACAAATGGACAACAATAGCACAAAGCTTACAGAGGACAAGACGCTGGACTCAAATGGGGCAACTGTTCCCTTTTTTCTAAATAGCACAATAGTGCTATTTAATTATTTAATTAATTATTTATTTATTCGGTTAACAAAACCCAGTGAAACAAAACCCCTGCCTTCCAGGGGTTTGAATTCTAATGGCAAGGCTAACTATAAAAAAGTTATAATAACTTTTAATATATATAATATATATTTAATATAATATATAATATATATGTTTAATAAATATAATAAAATATTATGTAATGATAAATGTATTAAAATAGTGAATTATGGGGCTCCTGGGTGGCTCATTCGGTTGAGCGTCCAACTTTGGCTCAGGTCATGATTTTACAGTTCATGGGTTCGAGCCCCGCATCAGGCTCTGTGCTGACTGCTTGCTCAGAGCCTAGAGCCTGCTTCAGATTCTGTGTCTCCTTCTCTCTCTGCCCCTGCTCCTCTCACGCTTTGTCTCACTCTGTTTCTCAAAAACAAATAAATGTAAAAAAAAAAAATTTTTTTTTAAATAGTGAATTGTGTTCATAGTGTTGACTATCAAAATACTTATATTCAAATTTGGCCATTATAGAATCTTTTATTTTTGCCTTTTTAGAAAATCATGGAAAGAATGCTTCTTTGTAAATACAATCAACATAGTCTGCTTACTATAATAAGGAATAATTTGGAAGGTAACTTGGATCTAAAGAAAAAAGGTATCAAATACCTATTTTGGGTTCTAGTTTATGCAGTTTTTTTCCAATATGCAAAGTTAGGTTTGTGAATAAAGCTCTCATCTCTTTAACTTCCTGTTTAAGTAATAAAACAGAAGTCTAGGAAAGTCCATTATGACCAAGCGATAATGACAGTTTATTCATTGGAGAACTTTGTTTTTCCCTTGCCCGTAAGCATAGGCTTAGGAAGATGAAACCCTCACCACAGCACATGTGTACATTTTGCTGAATTGACCAAAAATTGCATAATCCAAGTCCCAATCTAGAAGTTGGGAATTACACTGGAAAACCTAAATGAAACTGACAAAAGACTATAATTATAAAAGGATTAGTATTTGAGACCCCAAAACTCAGTTGTTTAAAATAGTAATTACTAGAAGCAAAATTCAATAATATTTTTAAAATTTATTCTTCAAAAACTGGTCATTAGAGGGAAAATTCTATTCCTGTTATGTAGAAATCCTTCTTTTAAAAAAATTTTTAATGTTATTTTTGAGAGAGAGAGAGAAAGACAGAGCATGAGCGGGGGAGGGGCAGAGAGAGAGGGAGACACAGAACTTGAAGCAGGCTCCAGGTTCTGTGCTGTTAGCACAGAGCTCAGCACAGGGCTTACACTCATGAACCACGAGATCATGACCTGAGCCAAAGTTGGATGCTCAACCAACTGAGCCACCCAGGCACCCCCATAGAAATCCTTCTTTAGCTGGCTGGAAAAATAAAGTATTAAAAAAAGTAACCCTGTTCCATTGTATTTGTTTTGCATCTTAGTTAAGACCTTTAGAGATACTGAAGTACTGAGAATATCCAAGAAAAAACTTTTTAGTCTACTTTCATTCTTTCCAGTATCTTTCACATTAATGTACTAGGGTATTTTTTATTGATTATGTACCAGGGTATTATTATCGATTATATGGCAATCTATCAAGACAAAGATGCAGATTGAGACACTAGTCTAATCAGGATTACTCGCCATTAAATTTAGGAGCGTAGATGCAACACGTACCTCTAAGTTCCTGTTTTCTGCTAATGTTAAATCAGAAAAATATTGACTACTTACTTCATTGGACCTTTACAGAAGGAATCGGTGTGAAGTCTCAGTGAGTCTATGTAATTGTCTTGCCTTAATGTGAGATTCATTGTAAACTAATATGCCAAGTGATAACTATCTATTGTGAAGTTCCCTCACTGGATGGGTGGAGTTGTCTGAGATGCCCGGTTTTCTTTTTTGAGCTCATGTATTTTCTCTTGAGTTTACTCACTTGGCTTGCAATAAGAACCTATAGAGATATTAATTCAGAGACAGGAGGAAATATCCTGTCAGGAAATATCTTGTCAGTTGCTAGTATATAGGCCTCAAGATTTTTTTTTCAAACAAAAGGTATCCAGTACATAACTGTTAACCTAACATTAACAAGCCAGAGGAATGAACCTGACTCTCCATACCTTTCCTTTCCCAGTCTCTCCCATTCTGAAAGCCTCTCCTTCTTTTTCAATTGAAGTTCACTCTCAGCACCCAGTCATTCAAGAAATTCTTATTAGCAATTGGTCTATATTGTCTTTGATCTTTTAGATATTTTTGCAAGATAGGCATTATTAAACATATTAGGTAGTTGAGAGGTTATGGGTTAGGGCCTCATAGAATGTCTTAGTTTCACGCTGTTTATTGACAGAGTGTGAATTTGACCTAATGTCCCTGCTCTTTTCATTCCACAAGAAGAGCAGATATAAGAAACTTCCATTTTTGAAATTGTCATGAGATTTTAGAATTCTCAACATTCTTAGTCCTCTCTTCAAATATTTGGATACTGTAAGGTCTATCCCTATTTATGCTCCTCTTCTCCTCTTTTAAAAATTAAAGATTTTTTTTTTTTTGGATAGGATTATCCCAAATCTAATAATCCCCTAAGATTAGTCTCATTAATTTTGCATTTTACCTTACCATCCTGATTGACCTCAGTTAACATATTGACAAGCCTCCTTGGGCAGCCCTTGGCACAGGGCTTGCACTCATGAACCACAAGAAATTTTCAAGGAGAAAATTGAGTCATGCCAGTCAAGGTCATACACAGCAGGAGGAGGTGCATAGCAGTTGGTGGGAGGCACTGAAGGGAAGGAGTCCTGCATCAATGCAAACGAAAGTAAATTATTGAGACATTGTTCCAGGAAGCAGAAAGCTGGTGAAAGTTTCGGGAAATAAATGCAACTTCATGAACCAAGAAATAGTTCAAAAGGTGAATCAAGATGAAAAGCCCAGGAGAAGAGGCAAGGGACTAAAACAAGATGGCCAAGGGCCAAAAGAAATAAACATAAGGTGAAGTGTGGTTCAGGAACAAAACCTTCGATTGTGGTGACATTATCCTTTATGCATTTCTTAGCTATATCCTTAAGACCCAGTTAAAATGTCACTAAGACTAGAATTTTGGGTCTACCTCTCTATGATAAGAAATTCTTGTGTTATAGATATCTAAGTTAACTGCTTGGTGAGTATTATGTGGTTCTTCTGAATTCCTTTTTTTCTAAAGTCATCATGATGGGGAAAAGAGACACAAATATAATCATAGGAAATTTTAATTGCATGCTTAAATCCTCCTAACACCTCTATCAGTGAAGTATATTATTATTTTCATTGTACAGATGAGAAAATGGAGGCAGAGGAATGCTGAGTAACTTTCTCATGTTTACACAATGGGTAAATGGATTAGCGAGGATTTGAATTGATTACTATGCAGTGTTTTAGGAGATAAAATAATGATACAGTATAAACAAATGAGGATCCAGTGAATTATTCTTGGATGAGGATCAGAGAGAGTTCTGCTAATGGGATGCCATATCTCTTATGGGTCATCTCACAACTTGGTGCCCATGTAAACATTACCTCTGATTGTGCTGTAACATTAATATTACCCTTGATAGTGTTCTCATTACCCAGATACTAAAAGCAATACATGAAAAAGGATTCATCCTGATTTTTCGTTTACCAACCCTCCTCCAAGTTTTAAAGACATTCTCATTCCACAGGGCTGGGGTGTCCCATTCAACTTAACATTTGTTACAGAAATTCTAGATGTGAATAAGTTTTCATTGCCTGAGCTGAACATTTTGTAAGAAATAGTAGAGTCAGATAACATGTTAAAATCCACACGACAATTTTTATGCTTGAAGTGGTTTGGATAAAGGGAGAAGTTGCTTTCTGAACAAAATGTTTTCCTGTGAATAGTTCTTCCTGTAATCATTATCCCAAGCATAAGAGTAGACTGGGCTATAAATATTAGTTCAATTTCCTTTTCATGGTCATGGGTCTTTAACAAAACGTCCCATAAGAAAAGTTCAACAGACAAGGAAAATTATCTTCCCAAGAATTTGTCAGTTAGTGTGAAAGGTTTAGTTTCTCCATAGTTTTCACCTAGTTTTAGGTTGTATGATCATAGGCTTAAAAAATGTCTACAGTAGTGTACACAGCAAATGAATTTAAGGGGAAACCATGGCTAATTCCAGTGCTCAGGAAATGGAGATTTTTGAAAAGTGATTTTGTCATTCTGAATAATTCCGTAATTATCATTACACTTACTTGTAGACGTGGAAGGTAATGACATTGAAGGGATTAATTATTAATACATCACATTTCTGAACAGGATTTTATTAAAACACAACAGAATAAAAATATAAAAAAAATAGACTTCTGGGAAAGATGGCAGAATAGGAGGATTAGTATTCTAAACTCATCTTGTCCCGTGGATACACCTAGATAACACCCACATCACATAAATACCCAGCACATGTAAATAACCCAGAGAACAGACTCTCCATAGCTAAATGTAGGGGAAAGGCCACACTGAAGAGGGTAGGAAGGGTGGAGATGCAGTGGGGAACCAAACTGATCCTTGGGACTGTCCACTGGAGGAAGGGACACCATAAGCACAAAGAAAGGGGGACCCACACTGGGAAAACAAATCCCCATAACATTTGACTTGAAAACCATAGGACTTAACTTCATGAGATCTTTGCAATCAGTCCGGCTTAAAACCTGGAACTATAAAAATCAGTGGCTCAGCTCTGGGAGAGCTGGAGGGTGATAGGACACTGAGTCCCTACTCTTGAAAAGGCAGCATGATAAAACCTCCACTGAGATACACCATAGAAACAGCAGTTTGAAAAATGTCTGGGATATAAGGGAAAATTTACTTACTAATCTCAGAATGTGTACTGGAGGGGCAGGGATGTTTGAGAGACTTCTCTAAGAACAAAATTGCTGGTGGGCACCATGTCCTTCCCCAACACCCCAGAATAGATATACAGACACCTGCAGGAAGCAGCACAATGTGAAAACTCTCCACCTACCTTGCTAACAACATGCCCTACCCCCATATTCTCCTATGGACCTGTCCCCTCCAACCTGGCCTCTGCAGGAATCCATCCAAAGTGGCACCACACTCGTGGTAGAGTGCAAGCAGCCCCAGCACTCCAATACTACTCCAAAGTAACAAAAAGACAACCTGCTGAAGGGGAGAGGATATTTGCAAGTGATATATCCAGTAAAGGGTTAATATCCAACATATACAAAGAACTTAAACAACTCAACAGCATAAAAACAAACAACCCAATTAAAAATGTGCAGTACATGAAGAGTCATTTCTCCAAAGAAGACATACAGATGGCCAACAGACACACAAAAAGATGCTCAACATCACTCATCATCAGGGAAATGCAAATCAAAACCTCAATGAAATATCACTTCACACCTGTCAGAATGGCTAAAATAAAAAACACAAGAAAAAAACAAGTGTTGGCAAAGATATGGAGAAAAAAAGAACCCTCATGCACTGTTGGTGGGAATGCAAACTGGTGCTACCACTCTGGAAAACAGTATGGAGGAGGTTCCTCAAAAAATTAGAATTACCATATGATCCAGTAATTCCACTACTGGTATTTACTCAAAGAATATGAAAACATTAATTGAAAAATATATATGCACCCCTGTTTATTGTAGCATTATTTATAATATCTAAGATATGGAAGCAACCCAAGTGTTCATTGATTAATGAATGGATAAAGAAGATCTGGTATACATATATATGTATGTATATAGGAATATTACTCAGTTATAAAAAAGAATAAAATCTTGCCTTTTGCAACAACATACATGGATCTAGAGGGTATAATGCTAAGTGAAACAAGTCAGTCAAAGAAAGAAAAGTACCATATGATTTCACTCGTATATGGAATTTAAGGAACAAAAACAATAAAGAAAAAAAGAGACAAACAGAGAAACAGACTCTTTAATGTAGGGGAAAACTGGTGGGTAACAGAGCAGAAATAGGCTGGGGAATGGGTGAAGTAGGTGAAGGAAATTAAGAGTATATTTACTGTGATGAGCACTGAGTAATGTATAGAATTGTTGAATATTGTACATCTGAAATAATATGACATGTATGTTAATTATACTTGAATTAAAAAGATAGAGTTTACTATTTCTATTTTTCTCATGTAATTTTTCTAAATATGTAATATACTTTCTATCCATTGGATATTTTTTGTTGTTTTTTGATTTATTAAAGTTTTATATTTTAATGATACCACTATTAGAATTGGCAGAAGCTTTCCACTACAAGTTACTTTAATTCTCTGAAACTTGGTTTCCTCCTCTGGAAAATGTAAAAATTAGTAGTCTCTACCTCAGAGAAGTGTTGTGAAGATTAAATTAGGCATTTTAATCACTTTGAAAGTGCTGGGAACATGGTAAAGGCCCAATGTATAGGATCATTCCTGAAACAGGATATGAGTGGCACAGAAGTCATGTCTGTGTGTAGCATAGCTGTGTTGTTCTGTGTTGCAGACTGTATTTTCCAGAGATGATAATAACATCTCACATCCAAGTGTTCTTTTTACAGTGTGACCTTGACATGCCTCTCATCAAAGCGGGCCTAAGTTCCCTCTCCTCAAAGTTGGGGGACCTCTGTGACTACCTTGATGAAGAGAGTATGATGGAAGTGTTGCTAAGTGACTGATGAGACTAGGTTATAGATGCCTCATACTTCTGTCACACCCTCTTGGCAGATTTGCTCTCAAGGAAGTCAGCTGCCCTTGGGCCTGAGGCACCATACTGTAAGGAAGCCCAAACTAGCCCAGGTAGAGGAAACATGAAGAGACCCCGAAACCAAATGAAGAGAGAGAAAGTGTGAGAAAGAGAGGGAGGAGGGAAGGGAGGGAGGAAAGGGGGATGGGGAGAGATAGAGAAAGAGAGAGAGAGTTCTGACCATCACCCAGCTGCTCCACTTCCCATGAATTACACCAGCTCCAACCACTGTTTGCCTACATCAACCTAAGAGCCCCCAAGCCAGATCTACCTAGTTGGGTCCTTTCTGAATTCATGACACAGAGATACCAGGAGTGAAAAAAATGTTTTGATAGTAATTATCTGTTTTGCGATAATAGTAATGAAACATTCTGTTTTTATCACTTGAATCTGCTTAACGGGAGACAGAGGTTTTCTGTAAATTATAAAATAATAGCGTAGATAACTTCATATTGAACAAATTTTAAGTTTGCTTATAGAAAAACACTTAAATGTGAAACGCTTTTAGATTTGGAAGGGGCTAGGGCTCTCAAAAGCATGAGCTTCCATTGAACACTCATATCACCCATATAGCAAAGTATAGTTACTCATGTTCTAATATTGTTCTTCAGCTCATTTTTCTTCTCAGAAGGGAATAATTATTTATTATATTTCTGAATATGTGAAGAAGTTTGAAGTCTATGGGCTAATTACTATTGAACACTTAAAAATCTTCAAAACTTAGTAACTGTTACACTAAAGAAGAATTTAAAATAGAAGTCTTAGCATATCACCACCCAGCTCAACATCCTTCTGGGGCTTTCCATTCAATTTTTCCACTTATATTTAGAGGTGGATGATGATATATGTCTTCTTCCCCATAGTTTCCCTTCCTAGTAGGATGTTGGGAATGTTTGGAAGAATTCTGCCACATGTATAAACAGTTATTAGCAAACAAGTATAAAAGCAGTTATTTAATCTCATTTAGTTTTTATCCTTTTGCCACATTGCAAGATTCACTTTAAGGCAGCCATGTCACTATTTCAATGTAGAATGAGCCAGACTTCTAACAGGATCAGGCAACAGAGTCCTTTGTTCGGTTTATGTGGTGTATGTGTACCCATGGCAGTAGGCTATGGGAGGGGGTAGGGAGACACAGGACCTTGTGGAACTCCAGGTCAAAAGCCTTGCCCTGTAAAAGTCAGATGTCTTGGGCTTGCCAGACTTTTACACTTTTTTCATGCAAGGACAATAGTGCTTATACAGACTTTCTAGTTAAATATATTTATTAAATTTTACCAATCATACAATGAAAGATTATTTCTTTTTTAAATGTTTATTTATTTTTGAGAAGTGGTGGAGAGGGACAGAGAGAGAGGGAGACAGAGGATATGAAGCAGGCTCTGTGCTGACAGCAGAGAGCCTGATGCGGGTCTTGAACTCACAAACTGAACTGTGAGATCATGACCTAAGCTGAAGTTGGATACTTAACCAACTAAGCCAACCCAGGTGCCCTGAAAGATTATTTCTAATATCTTTAATGCTGTTTTGTAACACTTTGTGTGGAGATTTAGTTAGTGATATTTGAAATGCTTGCTGAAACAACTCTGGAATGTGGAGTCCTGATTATGGTCTTCTAAACTCTTAAAGCACCTGAGTATAAATTACTGCTCAGAGTATATTAAGTAACTGCCTCCAGGGTGACTCTCTCTCTCTCTCTCTCTCTCTCTCTCTCTCTCTCTCTCTTTCTGCTTAGGCGAAGTATTTTAAACTGCACTTCTAACAAATGAATGGCATCACATGCACAATATAATACCAAATCCTTTACTTGACCTGTAGGTCAAGACTACCTGTCTTCTATTACTCTCTTATCTCATCTATCCTCCCCCATAGCTTAAGCACTCCACTCCAGGCATACTTACCTCTGTCCCATTTCTCCAACATGCTCTGCCTAATTTTGCACAGAACCTTTGTATCTGTACTTTGTCTAGAATGTTTCCTCAGATAGTCATATGGCTCCTTCACTTCACTCAAGTCCCCTGAACAGATGTTACTTCCTCAAGAGAACTTTGGTGATCATCCTAGCATTTCTCACTCTTTATCCTCTTCCCTATTTTTCTTTTTCATAGAACTTACCCTCACTTGAAATTTTGTTATACACTAATTAATTTGTTCATTGTCTCCTTCACTAGAATGTAAGGTGTATGAGAGTAGGACATTTCCCCTTGGGTTCACTATTTTATCACTAGTGCCTCAAAGATGGTAGGTGCTTAAAAAATATTCATAGAATGAATGTGTGACTCTGTATTCATTCAAACTGTAATATCTTTACTTATATTCAATTATGCTATAGATTTCTTAACTCATTGAAAATTGGTTAGGTGATGCTTAGCTGATTCTTTGAAACAGGATCCAAATCTCAGGGTACACTGGTGGCAGCTGGTGCTGAAAGTGGCCCAGTGTGGTACATGTGGCATTCATTTCTCCATTTTGTTTGTTCATACAACACATATTTCTGGAACATTATGTGGCAGGCACTATGGTAGCCCACCAGCAAGTTAGGAGTCTGTATTTATCAGGTAAAAAGTCTATGAGGGAAGACAGACAATTAAACAAGCAATTAAAATCAACAATGATAGGTGCTATTATAAGTAAGAATAAATTCAGGATGCTGTGGCCTGTGGTACATTGACACTGGTTCCTATCTGTTTGTGAGAACTGATTATAAAATTTCTAGGAACTTTGCAGGCTGTTATTAAATACAGCCATTATTAAAAATTAAATCATTTAAACTTACGATTAAATAAATTATATTAAAAGCAAAGGTAATAAACTCTCAAAATTCATCATTTCCTAATTATCTTGAAGTTATTTACATCTAATATAAATCTGTTTGATGGAATTGTCATATAATGATGTGTTACTGTGCATCTTTCTCCAACTCTGAATTTAGTGACATCACACCATAGTGATGTATATATACATGTATTTATATAATACATGAGTGGGTATGTGTGTATACCACTGAAATTGCTGCAAGTCAAAATTTTTCCCTCAGAGAGCCAGCTGTAAACATTTGCTAGCACACCATTGCTATAAAAGCACGTAAAAGGGGCACCTAACCTCATTTGGTGACACCAGTCAAGGGACCTGAAAGGTAAAGCAGGAGTTAACCAGGTCAAAGTTGCATGAATGGTGGAGAGCATTCCTACCAACATCAAGCCAAATAGGTGAGATAGTTCAAATTCTGATTAATATACACTGCACCTTTCTGTGACTTCTATTCTCCAGGTTATCCTCTCTAGAATCATAACCTTGTTCTATGAAAAAACAGGTACACAATGCATGGTCATTGGAAGTGCACTGTGTGGTTACAGAAAGAGGACTGTCTCTTGAATTCTTGCTCCCTTTCTCTGTCTTCTGACTCTTTGTGTTTGTCTTTGTTATTGGACGATCTTCTGAACTGGTTGCTTCCTGTAATGGCATCATAATCTGCCACCTGGTTAACCTTGCCTGGTGTTTAATAAGAGTTAGTTTGAAAAGAGAACAAATGTGGATCAGTTAGGGTGGTCTTGGAACAGTTAAATAGGAGTTGAGGTGGACAACTTTGTGGAAATCCTGGAAAAGCAGCATATGTGGCATTTATGGGTTGTTTGTCTCTGAAGGAAGTATTTTTTCAGAAAATTGATGTTGGAGATGACAGAGGTTAGTTGGAGGAGGAAAAATGCTTTAGTTAAGGTATATGCTATGAAAAAAGAGGAAAACGAAGCAAGTTAGGGAAAGAACAGATGAAGAAAGAACACTCCAAAATTCTCATGTGTGGGACTTAGCCTGGGAGAGGAAACCCGAGTCAGGGGCTTAGGAACAGTACAGTCAAACAGGGCCCTGTGTTTGGAAGGTATATGCTTGGTTTAATGGTCTACTATTGTTACACTGAAAGTCTTAATACTCTTTGAACAGGAGACCCCACATTATTATTCTGTGCCAAACTCTGCAAATTATATGGCCAGTCCTGCTGGAATTTAAATAGGGAAGGCACATGGGTTTCTATTTTTTCTTTCCAAATTTTAATTAAATTCTAGTTAGTTAACATACAGTGCAATATTGGTTTCAGAAGTGGAATTCAGTGATTCTTCAATTACTTACAACACCCAGTGCTCATCATAATAAGTATCCTCCTTAATATATGTCACCCATCGAGCCCATCCCCCACCAGTTTCCCTCCATCAACCCTCAGTTTGTTCTCTATCTTTAGGAGTCTTTCATGGTTTGTTTCCCTCTCTTTTTCCCCTCCTGCTCCTCCCATACATTCATCTGTTTTGTTTCTTAAATTTCACATATGAGTAAAATCATGTGGTATTTGTCTTTCTCTGACTGACTTATTTTGCTTAGCATAATACACTCTAGCTCCATCTATGTCATTGCAAATGGCAAGATTGCATTCTTTTTGATGGATGAGTAATCTTCCATAACACACACACACACACACACACACACACACACACACACCCCACATCTTCTTTATCCACTTCATCTTTATCCATTTTGGGATCTCTCCATAGCTTGGCTATTACTGACAATGCTGCTATAAACATCAGGGTGCATGTACTCCTTCGAATCTGTATTTTTGTATCCTTTGGGTAAATATCTAGTAGTGCAATTGCTGGATTGTAGGGTAGTTATATTTTTGACTTTTTGAAGAACCTCCATACTGGTTTCCAGATTGGCTGCACCAGTTTGCATTCCCACCAGTAGAGCCAGGGTGTTCCTTTTCCTCTACATCTTTGCCAACACCTGTTGTTTCTTGTGTTGTTAATTTGAGCTATTCTGACAGGTGTGAGATGGTATCTCATAGTAGTTTTGATTTGTATTTCCATGATGATGACTGATGTTGAGCATCTTTTCATATGTCTCCTAGCCATCTGGATGTCTTCTTTGGAAAAGTGTCTATTAACGTCTTCTGCCGATTTCTTAACTGGATTATTTGTTTTTGGGGTGTTGAATTTGCCAAGTTTTTTTTTTTTTTTATAGATTTTGGATACTAACCCTTTATCAGATATGCTATTTGCAAATATCTTCTCCCATTCCATAAACTGCCTTTTAGTTTTATTGATTTCTGTGCTGTACAGAAGCTTTTTATTTTGGTGAAGTCCCAATAGTTCATTTTTGCTTTTGTTTGCCTTGTCTTTGGTGACATATCTAGTAAGAAGTTGTTACGGCCAAGGTCAAAGAGGTTGCTGCCTGTGTTCTCCTCTAGGATTTTGATAGTTTCCTGGCTCACATTTAGGTCCTTCATCCATTTTGAATTTATTTTTGTGGATAATGTATGAAAGTGGTCCACTTTCATTCTTCTGCATGTCCTGTCCAGTTTCCCCAACACCATTTGTTGAAGAGTGTCTTTTTTCCATTGGATATTCTTTCCTGCTTCGTCAAAGAATGATAAATGACTTAGTTGACCGTATAGTTTTGTGTCCATTTCTGGGTTTTCTATTCCATTCCATTGATCTATGTCTGTTTTTGTGCTAGTACCATACTGCCTTGATAACCACAGCTTTATAATATAGCTTGAAATCTGGAATCATGATGCCTCCAGTTTAGTTTTTCTTTTTCAGGATTGCTTTGCCTATTGGGGTCTTTCATGTTTCCATAAAAATTTTAGGATTATATGTTCCAGCTCTGTGAAAATGCTGTTGCTATTTTGATGGGGATTGCACTCAACGTGTAGATTGCTTTAGGTAGTAGAGACATTTTAACAATGTTTTTTCTTCCCAACCATGAACAGAAATGCTTTTCCATTTCTTTGTGACTTCTTCAATTTCTTTTAGGTGTGTTTTGTAGTTTTCAAAGTAGTGGTCTTTTACCTCTTTGGTTAAGTTTATTCCTAGGTATCTAATTATTTCTGGTGCAGTTTCAAATGGAATCAATTCCTTGATTTCTTTTTCTGCTGCTTCATTATTGGTATATAGAAATGCAACTGATTTCTGTACATTGATTTTATATATTGTGACTTTGCTGAATTAATGTATTAGGCCCAGTGATTTTTTGGTGGAGTCTTTCTGATTTTCCACATAGAGCATCATGTTATCTGCAAATAGTCAAAATTCGACTTCTTCATTGCTGACGTGGATTTTGTTTATTTCTTTTTGTTGTCTGATTGCTGTGGCTAAGTCTTCCAGTACTATGTTATATAACAATGGTGAGAGTGGACATTCCTGTCTTGTTCCCAACCTTAAAGGAAAAGCTCTCAATATTTCCCTATTGAGGATGATATTAGCTGTGGGTCTTTTGTATATGGCCTTTATGATGTTGAGATATGTTCCCTCTATCCCTACTTTGTTGAGGGTTTTTATCAAGAATGGATACTGTACTTTGTCAAATGCTTTTTCTGCAGTTATTGAGATAATCATATGGTTCTTTTCCTTTCTTTTACTAATGTGGTGTATCATGTTGATTGACTTGTGAATGTTGAACCAGCCCTGCAGTTCAGGGATAAATCCCACTTGATCATGGTAAATAATTATTTTAATGTACTGTTGAATTCTATTTGCTATCTTATTAAGAATTTTTGCATCTATGTTCATCAGGGATATTGGCCTGTAATTCTCCTTTTTAGTGGGGTCTTTGTCTGGTTTTGGAATCAAGGTAATGCAGGCCTCATAGAAAGAGTTTGAAGTTTTCCTTCCATTTCTGTTTTTTTGGAACAGTATGAGAAGAATAATTATTAATTTTTATTTAAATATTTGGTAGAATTCTTCTGGGAAGCTATCTGGTCCTGGACTTTTGTTTGTTGGGAGATTTTTGATTACTGTTTCAATTTCTTTGCTGGTTATGGATCTGTTCAGATTTTCTATTTCTTCCTGTTTCAGTTTTTTTTTTTTTTACGTTTATTTATTTTTGAGAGACAGAGAGGGACAGAGCACAAGTGGAGGAGGGGCAGAGAAGGAATGAGACACAGAATCCGAAGCAGGCTCCAGGCTCTGAGCTATCAGTACAGAGCCTGACGTGGGGCTCGAACTCATGAGCCATGAGATCATGACCTGAGTTGAAGTTGGACGCTTAACCGACTAAGCCACCCAGGTGCCCCCTTCCTGTTTCAGTTTTGGTAGTTTGTATGTCTAGGAATTTGTACATTTCTTCCAGATTGCCCGGTTTTTTGGCACATAAGTTTTCATAATATTCTCTTATACTTGTTTTTATTTCTGTGGTGTTGGTTGTAATCTCTCCCCTTTCTTTCATAAATTTCATTTAATTGGGTCCTCTCTTTTTTCTTGTTGATAAGTATGGCTAGGGGCTTATCAATTTTTTAAATTCTTTTGAAAAACCAACTCTTAGTTTCGTTGACCTGTTCTACTGGGGGCTTTTAGTTTCTATATCATTTATTTGTCTTCTTATTTCCCTTCTTATGCTGGCTTTAGGCTTTATTTGCTGTTCCATTTCTAGCTTCTTTAGGTATAAGGCTAGGTTGTGCATTTGAGACCTTTGCAATATACCTTCCTCTTAGAACAGCCTTTGCTGTATCCCAAAGGTTTTGGATTGTCGTGTTTTTCATTTTCATTTGCTTTCATGTACTTTTTATTTCCTTTTTAAATTCCTATTTAACCCGTTCTTTCTTTAGTAAGGTGTTTTTTAACCTCCAAGTGTTTGTGGTCTTTCCAAATTTTTCTTGTAGTTGACTTCAAGTTTCATAGTGTGTGGTCTGAAAATATGAATGGTAGGGTCTTGATCTTTTGTACCTGTTGAGGGCTGATTTGTGACCCAGTATGTGATCTATTCTGGAGAATGTTCCATGTGCACTCGAGAAGAATGTGTATTCTTTGGCTTTTTCTAAATATATCAGTTAAGTCCATTTGGTCCACTGTGTCATTCAAAGCTATTATTTCCTTGTTGGTCTTCTGCTTAGATGATCTACCCATTGCTGCGAGGTGTTAAAGGTCCCTACTATTATTGTATTATTATCAATGAGTTTCTTTATGTTTGTGATTAATTGATTTATGTATTTGGGTTATTTCAAGTTGGGGCATAAATATTTACAATTGTTGGGTCTTCTTGATGGATAGACCCCTTAAATATGATATAATACCCTTCATCATCTCTTGTTACAGTCTTTGGTTTAAAATCTAGTTTGTCTGATATAAGTATGGCTACTCAGGCTTTCTTTTGGCGTCCATCAGCATGATAGATATTTCTCCATCCTCTCACTTTCAATCTATGGCTGTTTTTAGGTCTAAAATGAATCTTTTGTAGGCAGCATATAGATGGGTCTTGTTGTTTTATCCAATCTGATACCTTATATATTTTGATTGGAGCATTTAGTCCATTTACATTCAGAGTGATTATTGAAAGATAGGAGTTTAGTGCCATTGTTTTACCTGTAAAGTTGGTGTTTCTGGTGATGTTCTCTGATCCTTCTAGTTTTTGTTGTTTTGGTCTTTTTATTTTCCCCACTCAAAGAGTCCCTCTTAATATTTCTTGCAGGGCTGGTTTAGTGGTCATGAACTCCCTTAGTTTTTATTTGTCTGGAAAAATCTTTATCTCTCCTTCTATTCTGAATGACAGCCTTGCTGGATAGAGTATTCTTGGCTGCATATTTTCCCCATTTAGTACATTGAACATATCCTGCCATTCCCTTCTGGACTGCCAAGTCTCTGTGGACACATCTGCTGTGAGCCTGATCTATCTTTTCTTGTAGGTTAAGAACTTTTTTCCTTTTCTGCTTTCAGGATTCTTTCCTTGTCTGTGTATTTTGTGAATTTGACTATGATATGTCTTGGCAATGGCTGGCTTTTGTTGAATTTAATGGATATTCTCTGTGCTTCTTGGATTTTGATCTGTCTTCCCCAGAATAGGGAAGTTTTCAGCTCTAATTTGCTCACATAAACCTTCTGCCCCTTTTTCTCTCCATCTTTTGGGACTCCTATGATATGAATGTTATTCCATTTTAATAAGTCACTAAGTACCCTAAGACTACCTTCATGATCTGTTACCTTTGTTTCTGTCTTCTTTTCAGCTTCATTATTTTCCATAATTTTATCCTCTATATCAATAGTTTATTCCTCTGCTTCATCCATCCTCACTGTCATGGCACCATTCAAGTTTGTATCTTAGTTATAGGATTTTTAATTTTGGCCTGACTAGATTTTAACTCTTTTATCTCTGCAGTAAGGGATTCTCTAGTGTCTTCTATGCTTTTTTCAAGTGCAACTAGAATACTTATAATTATTATTTTAAATTCTAGTTCAGATATCTTACTTGTATCTGTCATGATTAAATCCCTGGCTTTCATTTCTTCCTGCTCTTTCTTTTGAGTTGAGTTCCTCTCTCTTGTCATTTTAGAGGAAGTAAAAGTAATAATAAAATAAAGTAAAAATTTTAAAATTAAAAAAATCAAATAAAGGAAGCTAGATCCTAAATGTGTTTGGTCTGCTAGTTAAGAGAAGCTTAATTGAGAAAAAAGAAAAACAATTAAAAATAAATAAATAAAATAAAATAAATAAGATAAAAAATGTTGCTCTTTCTGTATCCAAGGGGGGAAAAAAACCCACAAAAATAAAAACAGAAGTAAAAAAAAAAAAAAGAGCAAACAAAAAACCCAAATGAAACTAGATCCAGTTTCACTTAGAGCTGAAATGTTGCAGCACTCTATGATCAGTAGACTAAGCATGTGGAAGGGATTTATGCTGGTCTTCTGAGAGAAGGGCCTGCTGCTGTGATTCTCAGGATGACTTGCCCTAGTGGAGATGTGCCTGCAGGGCACAGGGGGGCGGGGTTTTGTGTAACAGCTCCATTCTCGACTTGTTGGCGCTATTTAGTTCACTGGGGTTTATCAGTGTTGGTGGGCTAATGGTGAAAATGACTTCACCCCACTCTCTAGTCTTCAGAACAGGAAGTTCATGCCCTGACAAGCATGCAATAAATCACCCCTCTTGTGTCTGTGGCTTCTGTCAGTTTCCTGCCTTCCCCCTGTCTGTATCTGAGCTGTCCACTTGCCAGGCAGCACCTCCCTCCAGAGTTTTATCTCAGATTGTGTTTCAAAACCCCCACACTTCAGAGACTCCAGAGGCTCAGACAGCATTAATCCTCCAGGGGAGGGTCTTGCTGCATGGTGGCTTGTACCGGCTTGTCCCAGAAAACATCCGGAAACCACACAGCAGCAGTGGCTCAGAGTTTATGGTAAATCAAAACACACAGCTGGTGCCAGGGTTTGCTGCCCTCAGCTGACATCTTTGTTCCTATATCAGTGAACAGGGCATCTCTATGGTGTCTGCCAGGCCTTTTGCTCACAGAAAAGCTGTATCACCTTTATCAAATGCACTCCAAGCAAGGGAACAACTTTTCCTCATGCAACCCAGGGAATCATCAGATCTTGCTGCCCATTCCAGGGGCCCTACCCTGCTTCTTCACTGCAGCACTGCCAGGCTGATAGTACAGAGTCTGCTTCAGATCCTCTGTGCCCCCCTCTCACTCCCCCTCCCCCACTTGTGCTCTCTCTTTCTCTCTCAAAAATAAATAAACATTAAAAAAAATGGCCGCATTGAAACTCTCTCTTTTTCCCCATCAATGGTTTTTGGAAATAGTTTTATTGTGCAGTTCCCTGTGCATGTTTTCACTCTTTCTCTCTACCTACTTTCAGGGAGAATGCTTTCCCTGTGAGAGAACCTGACACACTGCTCACTCTCCCCTCTCTTTCTCCTCTCTGTGAAAAGGGCTCCCACCCCTCTGTGGCACCATGGCTCTTCTCTCCCCCAATTCACCTCTCTGCACCATGTACTTGCCATGTTCTCTCCCTCAAATTATGCAGACTGTTCTGTTAATCCTCAGATCAATTTCCTAGATTTTCAAAACAGTTTGATGTTGATCTAGCTGTGTTAGAGGTATGAGGCAAGCCCAGGGCACCTTACTACTCTGCCATCTTAACCAGCACATGGATTTCTAATAAAAATAAAATCCTTATGAGCAGCTTTGTATGTCATGCATGCATGCACTGACAAAATATGATTTCTTTAAAGTATTTAATCTATGTACAATTTAGTCACGGACTACAATAAAATTGATATGATAAAAGAGCACTTCAAACAAACCAGGTTTCAAGTTTTGAATGGAAATTTTTGTTTCATAAGATTAACAAGACTGGGCCCATTTCAACATATTTCATGAATTTTGTCATGATGTGAAACTCAAGTGTTTCTTCTGACAAGCAAAGTTTTGGCAATATCAGTTTGATGAAAAACATCATCAAATGAGAAACCGTAAAGCTTTTTCAAACACAAAATGCCTTAGGCTACAACAGGTAAATATGTAGATGATGCAACATCAATATTGTTAAGATAAATATCAAAGGAACCATGCACAAATGGTATTACAACTGATCAGTAGCATCTATTAATTTTTGAAACTTTGTTTTAATGAAATTCTTATCTGTTTAGAATTGAATTATATATTTTTCTTTGCTTTCTAATTATTGAAATAAATCCAGAGCAACATCTTAACATAACTGAAAAATTTTTAACAATCTGAAAATTATTTTATTTGTGTTCCTATTAAGCCCTACTCTGGGAGAACTTCTGTTAATATTGAGGACTGAGCTGAGGAGAAAAGTCCCCTCTCACTACAGACACAGAAATGTTGGATAAAACCTAACAACAAAAACAAACAATAAAACAGACCTAGACTTGAAAGGAAACTGATAACTAGAAACCAAGAAGGAACTCAAATACAGAGTCGTAAACGGTAGATACTGCAAAATACCTCTTCAGGCCTTTCTGAAGTAAACTGTTGAAGATTAGCTTATAAGAAAAACGTACAAATCATGTGAGGAAATGATACACATAGAATGAAAACACTCAATAATTAAGAGAATTAACCCTCCAAACCCGAGGGGGGAAAAAAAAATGAGATAACAAAATGCATGATAATAAAACTAC